>NW_016191508.1:0-3574 GCF_001687245.7 Rhagoletis zephyria | reverse complement strand
TATTAAAGTGGACCTATGGCGAAAATATTGAATTTTCAATTCAATTGAAGTGATCGTTTTATCTTGATGTATGTTGTGAGACAAACAATTTTAGAAATTTTACATACATACATAGAGTAAGTAACTCTGTTTTGGCCGCGGTTTCAATTTCTGCCTTCATCACGGATTTTGTGAGAGAATGGATGGCCTATTTTACAAAAAAAGTAGAGAAAGGTAACTATTTTTTACTAAAATCTGTTTCAGTCTTCTTCAAAAGAGAAATGAAGTAATAACTTACTTATTTATAATCCTCAGGTTTATAGAACAAGCAGATGGGCTACGCATAAGCTTTGTAGACCTGTGCCTTTCGAGGTTTAACTTAACACAAAACGTCAAGGTCTTTTTCGCCGACTGGAACAACTGGGACAACGAACGACCTAAACCCCGGAAGGACAGCATCATCTGGTATACTGAAGGCTCCAACACTGACCACGGCGTCGGAGCAGCAGTATACGGCATGCAACCAAGACGGATCCTTTTCATAAGCATGGGGCATGGTTACTCTATCTTACAGCCCGAGGTTCACGCCATTGAACTATGTCTGAGGCAGTATGTGGAAAGTGGGGCAACCAAAAAACTCAACTACATACACTCGGACAGCAGAGCGGCGCTCCTCGCTCTTAAAGTGCACGAGGTCACATCAAAGCTGGCGTGGGACTGCCTTCAGCTTTTAACACTTATCGCCTCCAGGAACCGAGTATAACTCATACGGATGCCGGAATACAGTGAAGTCATAGGCAATGAAGTGAACGATATTCTCGCCACAAAAGGGGCTGCTCGGGGCTTCATAGGTCCAGGACCCTTTACTGGTCTGCCAGGGAGCTCCGTTAGGCGAAACTACTATATCTGGAGGAAGAACGAAGCGCAACATTACTGGACATTTACGGAAGGTAACATGCAAGCCATTTCTTCATTCCGGATATATCAACAAGGAGAACTGAATAACTCCTTCACTTTAGTGGGCATGAAGTAAGAATTGTTACAGGCTTTCTTACTGGCCACTGCAGGGTAATGAAACACTTGTCAAATATAGGCGTTGTTAACACTGACCAGTGTAGGTTGTGCAATGAAGAACAGGAAACAGCAGAGCAGATTACGTGCCACTGTGAAGCGCACACCAGGACCAGACTTCGCATCCTAGGATAATACTACCTAGAAGCACAGGCCCTAAATGGCATTCAGGCAAAGGAATTCGCGAGTTTTCTTAGCAATACGGGATCAAAGAAGACCTGTTGAATAGAGGTTTGTTACAATAATTAGCTCTGTTCGGTCGCGGTAACTAGGGGCCTGCTCCCTCTTCTAAATATAATCTAATCTACTATTAAAAAAACAAATGGGCTGTTAACTGAGCGAAGTGGAGTAATAGATGGAGAGGAGAACTTTACGCTAATTCCCAAAAGGGAACATCGCTCTGTAACCAACGATATTTACATATATGTACATCAGTCTATATCAAACGAGGCACTTTAAGAGACGAAAAAAAATCGTCGACCAGTGCGGTTTCGAAGAATTCAGAACTGGAATACAGTAATAATTTATTTAAAAACAAATGGACTGTTAACCGGGTGAAGTGGAGTTATCGAAAGCAGCGTATAAAGAAGAAACACTTAGGGGCAAAGGAGACGCTCTATCGCAGTAGTAATTTACTTGGACACTAGTCTGCTCTAAATTAAGGTACTTTAAGAGGTAAAAAATATCGTCGACCAGTACGTTTTCGAAGAATTTAGAAGTGGAGTGAAGTTATTACGTTAAAAAAAAATAAAATAACAATGAAGTGGGGTAATCGAAGCAGCCTGGTAAGAAAAAGAAACTATTGGGGTTGAAAGATGTAAATGAGAACTTTATATTCAACAAAGAAACGAAACTATCGGTAATGGTAATTAAGCTGCTGTGCTTCAGATTTACCCTGTATGTAGCAATCTCTACAGAAAAAAGCTTCTGACAAACAGATTGCCTAGTGGATGTTCATATACCATAAGTCTACGCCATTGCCAATGAGGGCCTCAACATAAGCTCCCCAACGGCTCTTCTGATACCGTTTACAAGACGGTGCAAGCCGAAACTTGGCTCGGTTAACCTTGGTGAAACAGTGTTTGAATACTCTGACGAGGTCAAATATATCGGGGTTACCCTGGATAATAGACTAAGTTGGAATTCCCATCTAGACAAAACTTTTAGTTAAGCCACCCGAGCCGTCCGATAGTAACATATGCCTCCATAGTTTGGTGGCCAAAAACGCCGCAAAAAATGCCGTTTCACGTCTGAAAAAACTGCAAAGGATGGCTCTACTGATGGTAACAGGAGCATGAGAACGTATTCAACCGCGGCCTTAGAGTCAATCCAAGTTGCCAGACGCAACCATAAGAGGGGTTTAAAAGGTGCGTTTCTAGTTACCTTTCCAGATAGCCAAGCGGAAATAAGGGCCCTTTCCAATAGGACGATCATCCTCGGGCTCGCCAAGAAATGTTTTGAGACTATTCAACTCTTGGCGGTAAGGAATACGGTATTACTGGTACTCAGACCAGGACACTGCGGGATCGTTGGTAATGAGGCCACCGATGAATTGGCAAGGGCAGGCTCAACGTCTGTACTTGTGGGGCCGGAACACTCAGTTGGTCCTCCTCGTGGCTCATAATCGAAGTGTGGGTAAACTCGCTAAGTACTGGAGAGACGTAGAGTTTTTGGTTATCCCTTTGCTAAGAAAGGTATAAATCTCGTAGGCAAAGCCAAGATCAAGTTCACACATGAACAGGATTGGTCTCCCACAGAGACCGTCTTTGTGTTGAAGACGAGGAGGCGTCGGATAGCCTATCCATTCGTCTTACTGCTCGCACGTGCTAATACTTTCGCTCAGTATTCGTGTAAGTTTTATGTGATTTCGTAATGCTTGTAATAAGGTGCATTATACTTGCATTTAGATAGTGACTCTTTAAAACAATTATAACAATTGTTAATTTTAATCATCTTTATATGCATTAGTTATAACAAGTGCATGCGTGAACTTAATCTTTAATATGCCGTGTAACTGTGGTCAAAACGTTGATCGTGCTGAGCAGAAGAAGGTGCAGTGTGCAAAATATAAAGATATTTTTCATTTGTTGTGTCGGGGTATGTTCCCGGCAGACCTTGAGTTTTTGCTTTCTTCTTTGACGCCGTTCATCTGCAAGTCATGCTCCGAAAATAGGCGTACTTCAATCCGCTCTCCTCCTCCACCTGCTCTTGACATCGAAACAAACCAAGTAAAGCAAATGACTACCTCATAATTTGCTACCATTGGTCGTGGTGTCCCTTGTTTCTGTCTCACCCAAAAAATTTAAGTAAGATACTCAGAAGTGATAAAGCAACAAAGAGNGGGGCAAGTTTCCATTTAATTTCAATTTCACTAGAATCTTCAAACAATGACGGCTTTGACTTAGTGCTAGTACCCACTCAGCGTTTAAATTTTCTCTCCTCTAGAAACCCATGTAAGGGGATAAAGTCTCCAAGTCTCCTTGGACCCTGGAAAGGACAGTGATGGCTAGAAGTGTGAAAGTTC
>NW_016191507.1:0-3575 GCF_001687245.7 Rhagoletis zephyria | reverse complement strand
AAATGTGTCCGCGCTAATAACCACAAGGGAGCATAGATGCGAAAGTAAAGCATAGAGTTCATTAAAAATTTTCATTGGGTCTGCATTATTGCTTCGAACAACTTATTTACTTTTTGCACCTGAAAATTAGGCAAATAGTAAAATCGGCTCAAAACGGCTAACTTTTTTTCACAAACCGGCTAACAAATCGGCTAGTTGCTATCAAAACCGGCTAAATCTAGCCGGAAAACGGCTAAAATGGCAACGCTGGCTGCTACATCATTTAGTAAATTTTTATTAAATTCGTTCAGTCGTGTTTATACTGGCAGTAAATAGAGTTGAGTTGTGAAACAATAAGTATATTGTGAGTGTAGAGTGTTAACATATCGTCACCTCCATGCCAGAAACATGAATGCGTAAAAATTAAAATTTGAGAAATAAAGTTTGAACACTTTTTTTTCGAGTCTTAACTCTACATCTATATAATTGAGATTGTAAAATATGTGGTTCCGTGTGCGCATGGTATTCTGGGTTTTGGTATAACATATTTAGAACATCCAGAGGTCAACCCAATAACTCAAAACTGATAAATTTGCACATTCATGCTTCTTGCATAAGGCAGACGATATCGTACGTTTGATAATATGGAGTAGTAATTAAAGTTTACATTTTTGGAGATTTCACCATAAAATTAATAAGCTGGATAAGGAAACTATGCTCGGTCAAACAGATAACTAAACTTCCCAAATGGCGAAGATATGTGTCTTTTCATCTGAATTTTTGTACACCAACTAGTTGCAACTGTATGAATTGATCAAACTCTGATGGCGTTTTCCCACAAAATTGAAATTTTGAAATACTGCTCAATATTATTAACATTTTGTTGTGTTTGTCTTTGTCCTCAAAGTATTGTCGGCATTCCGATAACAGATATTCGGTGCATATGAAATCGTAGTTGATTGTGACCAGTTAGGTATTTAGAGAATAGTATGACTCCGGTTCTATTTATTAGAATAATAGCATTGCTATTTCCATTAGGCTACTTTTAATAACGAAATGTCATTCAAATTTATGTCATTTAATGCTGGGTGGAAATCTGCCATAAGAAGAAATTCAAGTTCTTCGCTGGTAATGTCTTAAATTTTGGTTAGTAAAAAATTATAGAAATAGATATTCTGACAACTTTGGTAATTTAATTACTGTATGCAGTGCCGGATTGAGGGCAGGGCCGACGGAGCCGCGGCTCAGGGCCCCACATTTAGGGAGCCCCCACATGAGATGACGAGTGAACAGAAAAATAATTTTTCAGAGATTACAGAAAATATTGGGTATTAAGAAGATTTTCCAGCAACCAATAATGGAAATTTCCGTGGGATGATGGAACTAATGGCTCAGGATGTCCCCCAGACATATACTCAACAACCTGCGAGGAAATAATAACTTTGAAGGGTGAGAAAGTTTAGACAGAAATAATAAGCTTGATCAAAAAGACAAAATATTCTACTATTCCATCTCTGTTCATATACGAGACCGCCGTGGTCAGATGTTTAATACTGCATGCAACATGAGCGGCATGCATGATTCAATTATTAAAGGTTTTGTAAGTAGCTTTTTTCTAAAATTNCGTTTAATACTGCATGCAACATGAGCGGCAAGTACAAAGGAATTCCGGCGAGAATTTCAAAAGAAAACATGTGGTTAGAAGTCAATAATAAACGATACTGTTAACATGAAAATATATGTAATTATTAACTCAAAAAGGGGCGCCAAGTGTATAACGGCCCCGGGCCCCCACATTCTTAATCCGGCCCTGGTTGTATGTATATGTAATTTTAATGGCTACATCAATCTTAGAAATTTTTATTCTACATAGGTATTTATTTTTTTAATTGGCCGTTTTTATGGGCCATTTTAATTGCCATTATCGCTAGCGTTTGATTCTCTGACCCTCTTTCAACGGTGTATACGGACATACATGCCTTCTCATATTTCGAGAATCTTACTCTTATCGATTTATCGTTAAATACACATTTTTCACAAACCAGCGCTATCAATTTATAAAAGGAAATCTTTGCTCTTGTTTTATTGAACACGTGATTATTCGCTGGTTAAAATACCAACAGCCTTTTACAATATGCCATAAACAAGCTACACAAAAGTCATTGCTTTGTAGGGAAATAATTTAGGTAAATTTTTTTTTAAATCTATTTTTGATGTCAGCAACACATCAGAGTTTCTGGTCTATCTAAATTTCCCATTACCCTCTGGGGAATAAACTTTACTGAAATCTTTATTATGAATATTTGAATGCTTATTATTAGTCAAAAGGTGATTTTTTATCGATTTCGAATTGCACTAAAGAGCGATATACATATGTAAATAAATAACTAATTCTAACTTGTAGCTACCCTGCAGGAAATGGGACTAGTTTGTAGATAACTAAAATAATTTGTGTCGATAGAACAATTAAATCCACACTGAACAAAAGCTGCTTGCTGATATTATTAAAACAGCGACAGCTGTCGGAGGTAGGTGAGGGGGTGGAGATTTTAATAAAAAGAAGGCACGTAAATTTTCATGTTTGCATTATACTTCTGGTTTCTGGTTAATTAATCAATTTTCAATGAGGATATTATTTTAATACTGCCATGAAATCATAGCTATTATGTTATGGCTTTCCTTATCATTTTTTCGTCATCAAATCTAGTTTGTTCCGCCATACAAGGCACAGATCATGTCCTATGGCTAGATTTTAAGTACTTTCGAATGTTTTTTTGTTGTTGTTGTAAATTTTGTTGATTTTTTAAGTAGGAGCTTCATAGCACGCCTATATATGGGTATGCGCGCTTTGTCTTTAGAGCTGAGTCTGGACGACCAAACTGCTTGATCAAACAGTTCAATCAATCGATTGACGCTTTCAAAAGCAAAAAGCTTTCGGCTCCGACACGCTTCTGAAAAAGCTTGCTGTATGAACACTCTCATACAGTTACAGCAATTTGAAAGGTTTGCTCCGCTCGGCACCGCTTCCTGAGTGTACGTACCCTAAATCCAGGCAATATTTGCATATAACAGGTCTATTCTGCGCCGGTAATAAAAAGTTTGTAACCGGTAAATAATCAACCCTTTTCGCATCCTCTGTACATTTGTAACCGGTAATTTTTGTTACCATCTCATAAGCTGCCCCGTGAAATATGCAATGCCGGAATCTGCACAATTCTTCATAGCTGAATTGCTGAATATTTTAACTGCATTACAAACGAACCAAGAATCGCGGTGACAAGAACTGGTAACATTTTTTGGTAATACATTTTTCCGGTTACAAGATCTTTGCTAACGTTCAGAATAGACCTGTAAATCGTGATTGTTACGCTTATTTTGCTGTACGGAGTGGGGGTCCGGTAGCCAAGGCTCGACAATAAATTACCAACCCTATCACTTCAAAAGATGCAAAAAACTGCGTTGCTCTGTATTTGTGGAGCTCTACGCACAACCCATTCGGAGTACATTTTGCCAAAATGGAAAACAATTCGCGAATTGCGCCGTTTGGAGCTGCGGTAATTACCCCGCTGGACAATCCCTCAAGGGAGGGGATACAC
>NW_016191506.1:1939-3576 GCF_001687245.7 Rhagoletis zephyria | reverse complement strand
CTTTCACTTTTTAGATTCACAAAATTGTATCTCGCATACATATGCATGTGCACAATAAGTACATATTACACATTTCGACCTATGCATGCATTTATTTTAAATAATTAACCAATTTAAAGAACAATAAAAGCGTTGTAAAATCGTAAAAAGCCATCAGCCATCACGTCTAACAAGAAAAATATGCATTTGCTTTGATGAGACAATTTCTGTTAAATCTATTTTGCCTCTGGCTGGGCTCTGTTAAAATTCGATTGTCTCTGGCTTGCCGCTCTTAAAATGCGCTTCGCCAGTTTTGTTGGTATTTGACAGTTTCCACGCTGATCCGTTCTTGGTCCTTCTCTATAAATATACGTTCTCTGGATTCCCATTAACAATTCACAATAGATCAATTTTTTCCCTTAACAACGCTACCCTTCAGGCCGCGTATTTTCTAGCCGACCTGGCTGAGCTCGGATAAATAGCCGAGTTTGTGTTGTTGCTTTGCGTGTATTTCTTCATTTAAGCGAGTGTTCTTTTGTAGCTCGGTTGCAAAAGAATGCACCTACGAAATTTTCCTGTTTTGCGAGCATATTTGCAAGCATATTTACCAATTTTTTAGTGCTTATATAAGCGGTTAAAATGAATTTTTTCTTGATTATTTTCTTCGGCCCCGGTAATAACATATTTCGCTGTTAAATAATATCTGAAATGTCCTATGCAAATCGATGAATCGATGTTTTCTTTTCGATGTATCGAAAAATATCGATATACATTTCGATGCATCGAATCAAAGGATTGCATCGATTTATTTTTGCCACTGACATCCCTAATGCGAGCTGATGTCAGTAAAACAAACAAGTTTTGAAACGTGGGTCACAAAATATTGTGGGACGACATGTAAGCATGCATAATAGTTAGATTTTCATCACATTTTTTGACATTTCTTCTCTATTTACCAAAAGTAGTCCATAAATTAGAGTTGCAAATGGAAAAGTTATCTTCTTTAAGGGGATAAATGTTGTATTCTTAATTACGTATTGGATAGTTCAGCTCGAAAAAGCAGATAATCTGGTTATAACTATGTCACTAACAAAAAACAAATAACAATATTATGAAAGCAGCAGTCTACCGGATAATAATTATTTGCCAATTGTACCTTTATACCAGGGACCGTAATCATTATGAATTTTATCATAAAAATTAACTTTTAATCATTATTTTGAGATTTAAATACTTGCGATCAATCATAATAATCACATTTTGAGCTTAATTGTATTGCTCAGAAAATACAATCATTTATTGAGTTATATTTTTTTGATCAAAAATAAAACTCATTTTTCGAGCGTTATTTTTTTGCTCTGAAGTAATAATTATTTTGTGAGTTGTTTTCTTTTTGATCAATAATAATGATTATATTATGAGTTTTATAGTTTTGATCAGAAATATTCATAATTTTTTGAGTTTTATTTCTTTCATCAAAAATAATGATTTTTTTTTGAGTTTTATTATTTTGATCGAAAATAAAACTCATTTCTTGAGCGTAATTTTTTCTCTCAGAAATAAAAATTAACTTTTGAGTTTTATTTTTTTTTGCAGATCGAAAAACTCAAAACGCCTCACTTCACCTAAAGTCAACTCACCACACCTTAACTCACCTC
>NW_016191506.1:0-1855 GCF_001687245.7 Rhagoletis zephyria | reverse complement strand
AAAAAAATATTTTGTTTTTCTTATTGATATTTTATGTCCAAAAGTAGTTAGTTACAAGTTAGTTGACATGTAATGCAGAGGTATCCAGGTCTGACTTTTTTGCGGCCATCGCCCCACAAAAGTAGTTAGTTTTTTTCGAACAAAATACACAGTTAATAGTTAGCACTAGTGTTCGCGTAAACAGACTAAAGTTAGGTATAAGCTACCGTCACTCCCTGCAGGGTAACAATCTTAACAAAGATTATATCTTAATTTTGAGTAACGTTATTGAAAAAGATGCGATCATTAACATATTAATGTTGATTTCAAAAAGGAAAATAATCATGTTTAAATATCTGACATTTTTGTTAGAACGATAGCTGAGATGTTTATGAAAAGTAATGTCAATTGTTCTGGAATCCTTGAAGTTGAAACCAATATATTAAAGTTTTACATAGAGTTTTTGGACCAAATAAATTTAAGATTTGATTTCAAGCGTGAAGATATAAAACTTTTACAAATAATGACACCAGCTAAGGTAGTTTCTAAAGAAGTTTTACCAATTTAACCTCTTTTTTACCAGTACTTAGATGTATGTATATATAAGAGTATTTTTTGAACTTCGATACGCGTGTACAAGTACTTCATGGGTATCGAGTACAAAGTGCAAGTATTTACTTGTTTGCTAAATTTGGGAAAATCAACTGAAAATAGATCTGTGTTGTAGTTTTTGAAAAAAACGATTCAAGATGTGAATCACTCGATTTCTCCACGAAAGTGGAGAACGAAAATCGTATCGAATTAGAGGAGGATGATTGCGGAAGCGTCGTCTATAGATCGTTTTGAAACCGAACTATCAAACACAAGTAAACAATGAGCTTTCTCATCACTTAACATCTCTTATTTCAGCACTTCCAAGTAACCCCATTTCAAAATAGAAGGATATGAAAAGGCATTTTCAGCTCTTCATAAGCCTTTCTCCTTTGTGTGTCGTTATATTGTAAATGGGCATTGAATTAAAATTTATTGTGCGAGTGCTTTCGAGTACAAGTAGGGATGCAAATTTTGGGGAGTAACATCGATTCGTCGATGTTTCGATGCATCGGAAAAATGAACATAGGGACACGAATTTCGATACGATACGATACCATATCGATACTTTTGGCATTCGATACCGATATTTTCTACTCGATAGTTTTAAAACGATATTTTTTGGAATCGAGTACCAGAACCCTAGTATCGTATCGAATGTCATAAACTCACATTCCAACACTGAGGGAAAAAAATTTTAGAATAAAAAAAAAACGTGCTAAATTGAAAAATATACGCATATGAAAGAGCACCAACCCAACTCGTTTTAAATTTGAGTATATACGTGGTTGTGAAGTGCACAGATGCTTTTTCGTAATTAAGAAGAAAAAAAATTTATTTTATGTTCGGTCTGATGGGAATTGAACCCGGACCCTCTTGGCCGCAACTAATTGTATCAAGCGTCTTTGCACACTCAGCTACAGCCATACATGTAAAGGTGTTTTCAAATGTTGAGTTTGAATCAACATCACAGCGCGCGATTAGTGCATTATCCCTGAAGGAAAGATTGGTCCAATCGGTCGAAAAATATAGTCGTAGGCATGATACAATAATTTTTAGAAGGTAGTTTCACTTCTTCTTCTTATCCGCCATGTTAGCTATCTGACAGAAAACGTGTTTCGTATTTTTTGTTGTACCAACTTTTTCAAAAAAAAAATCCAGCTTTTGACGTTGGAAAAATAAAACAAAGAAAAGCCAAACATATAAGTAGAGAAATTTTCGAATATTTTGTAATAATTTTCTTCATAAAAAATTAACTGCTGCTTTCGTGGATATTGCAACACAC
>NW_016191505.1:0-3577 GCF_001687245.7 Rhagoletis zephyria | reverse complement strand
AAATACCCGCGGTTCCTCAAAAAACTTGTGGGTTCGAAAAAACGAATTCATTTCGACGTCGTTTCAAATTCACCAGACCGACTTTGAATCGAATTTGATTCGATGAGAAATAACGAGGTCGGAACGACGCTGAGTTCTGTATGGAAAAAAACGACTTTATTTCGACGTACTTTGGAGTTACCAGACCAACGTCGTAATGACTTCGATTCGACGAGAAAAACCGAAGTCAAAACGACGTTGCATTTTCTATGGAAAAAACGACTTTGTTTCGACGTCGTAGCGAGTTCACCCCAACGACTTCACCAGACTGACGTCGTAATGACTTCGATTCGAACTCTTCATCGTTCTGTGGCGAATTGGTATATAGATAAGATTTTTAATTCTACAGTTTTGTATTCCATTAAATTATAATATAATAAAGTGTAAGTTAAATTTTTGACACTTTTTTTTTGTCAACAGTGTTGTGCATTTCGTCTCCAAACCAAATTTGACAAGGTATGACGGAAAATCAATACATTAAAATGTTGTTTCCCTATATGTTTGCCCAACACTATAAATTCATGAAAGCTATGAAGCCCTCGGAATAGCCGAATACAGAACTATTATTGTGGACATGTTTTAATTACATACCATTATTTTACCAGTATTATATGTATGTATACGATAGCCATCCTAAATGTATAAGTATATGTACGTACTAGAGATGTTACGAATGTGGAATTTTGGACATCCGCGGATGCGAATGCGTATGTCAAATATTTTTAAGCAATAATTTTGGTGGGTCAATTTGGTGATTTAGGTAATTAAAAAATTTAAAAGTTAGTGATTTTTAATAAGGTTTTTTTGTTTAGTACATAAATTAAAAAACTGGAATGTTGTATTTAAGAAAGAGTAATTTTGCTGCTTTTTTGGGTTAGTCTGTTTCCTAACGGGTCATGAATCAAACCTGCGCCACTAAATAACTACTCGCTCGAGGCGAAAAACTTGAAACTTGACAAAATTGTAAATTCTTTTCGATTGACGCTGCACCAGTTACCTTTCAGTTATATTTCTTTTTTTTTTATTGCGGTGCAATAACTCCTTTTTGGGATTTGCAATTCTTTTGGTTGTTTCAAAATTCGTTTTTCCAATGAATGAATGAATGAATGCCAATTTTCAACATATCGTTAATACTATTTTAAAAGCACGTATTTCACATTGTCGCTGTAATGCAAAAAACCACAACTAACTAAATTTTTTTATTACCTAAAATGATGTGGGGACCTAACGGGTGATTTTTTAAGAGCTTGATAACTTTTTTTTTAAAAAAAACGCATAAAATTTGCAAAATCTCATCGGTTCTTTATTTGAAACGTTAGATTGGTCCATGACATTTACTTTTTGAAGATAATTTCATTTAAATGTTGACCGCGGCTGCGTCTTAGGTGGTCCATTCGGAAAGTCCAATTTTGGGCAACTTTTTCGAGCATTTCGGCCGGAATAGCCCGAATTTCTTCGGAAATGTTGTCTTCCAAAGCTGGAATAGTTGCTGGCTTATTTCTGTAGACTTTAGACTTGACGTAGCCCCACAAAAAATAGTCTAAAGGCGTCAAATCGCATGATCTTGGTGGCCAACTTACCGGTCCATTTCTTGAGATGAATTGTTCTCCGAAGTTTTCCCTCAAAATGGCCATAGAATCGCGAGCTGTGTGGCATGTAGCGNATGTGAGTTAAGCCCTTTCCATACTATACTAACGATATATTACATGCCAACTCCCATTCCTCAATAGATATGTATAAAATTCACCTTGAATTAATTCTTATTTAATTTGTGAACATGGCTGTCAACTTATATTCATATCATTTTATCTTTATTTTAAATTAAAATAAATTGTTTTGTTTTCGAGCTGAAAGACTAATAAAAGGAAACACGGAACTTAAGAATAGTAAGTAAAAGTAAGTTTTATGAGAAAAAAATTACTCTTTTCTAAGAAAGTGTAGAAAAAACTAGCGATGCATCAAATTTTTTCAACAGACCTTTGACAAATATATTCTATAGTTACATAATTCATACCTAATTAAAGCTAATCTTATAATACGCAAATAGTCGACTCTCTTTATAGCCAGGCGTTGAACATTTCCGCTAAAAATACCTACTATTATCTTACTCTTTGACTTTAAATTACAAAAGAAGGTGGACGTAGGACTGTCCGTCTTAACGTAGCATCTCCACAAGCAAAAATTGTTGGCTAAATTTTTTTGCTTGCCAGATATACGTTTTATCAGTGCACTTGCACAATATTTGCATTCGTAAAAGCTCTGCATTGATTATTGCGAATGCGAATGTTGAAATGTATGCGGAAGTTCCGCAGTTGCGAATGTGAATGCGAATATTCGCAACAACCCTGGTACGTACATATTTATCATTGTCATTTATATATGTAAATACATATGTAAATGTAGCTGGATAACTTCAAATTGATTTTTTGTGTACTATCTGGAGAATATGCTACAATGTATTTAAGAAAAAAAATACATTTTTCGTAGGCCTAAGCAACCTCCATTACAGACTGCGCGAGATCTAAGCCATCACTTTTCTGCACATCATTAATTCACGTTGCTTCACTTGTACACGCTTTTCAAAAAAGTGGCGTTTATGGTATACGAGAAGTAGCTTAATTTATGGCACAATGACAGGTTCCCCTTCCTGCATACAGTATTTAAAAAAAATGTTTGCTTTTGAGGTGCAGCAGCAACGGCTGCCTACATGTCGCCGAGCAGGATAATCATAGCAATTTTGCTCAAATAAAATGAATGAGCAAACTAGGCGATAACCGTTTCAACCACTGCAATTTTTTCGCGACACGCTCTGTTAAAATAAGGAGCTCAGAAGTAAAGACACTTTCAACTTGCGCTGGAAGAAAAAATGGGCAAGGCCATTCGCCGCATGCCAGCTATAAACAACATATAAATTTTAAAACATTTAATTATTTTCTTCTAAAAGCGAAACGACGTTGTGGCTGAGTGGTTAGAGGTGCGTACTACCACTCCGAAGGACCTGAGTTCGATCCCTGGACCGAGCAAACATATAAATTAGATAAGGTTTTTTCTAACAATGCACCATGGTCTCCGCGACCGGTTTTTTGGGCCAAAACTCAAATTTTACATATGTTCATATATTTCTATACTTATAGCTGAAATAAGGTAGCAAACACTGCAAAAAAAGTAAAAACAGTAATTCGTTTATTTTCGAACACCAATTAACCATTGTTCTGCGAAGCGAGCAAGCTCAATAGGGGTATTTTCTGAGTCTTGCAAAGCCCTTGCACGGTTCGCAAAGCTGCCCCATATAAAAACCGGTTTTTACCGTGCAATCTGTGCCCGGTTTAAGGGTTTTGCTAGCTTCAGAAAATATCATTAATGTATTTTAATGCAGATTTCATCGTCTTTATCAATCCAAGTTACAAAAAAGTAAATGCGCTTTTTAATCTTTCAATTGTGGACGCCTATTAATTACTAAGGTTAGTATTTGAATTGTAAATAGTGATACATTCACTTTTTATACCCGAGCGCACTTGTGCACAAGGGTATTATAACT
>NW_016191504.1:0-3577 GCF_001687245.7 Rhagoletis zephyria | reverse complement strand
CACACTTTTCTTACCTACTACATATGAAGTGTACACATAAGTACTAATTTCAATTCGGTATATGGTGTGCTTCAAAAGTTATGACATAATTAATTTTTCACCTCTTAGAAATTACTCAAAAAATTCACTTGTTTTCATTATTATTTTTTATTTAAACACCTATAATTCAAAAGTTATGCAGCAAATTGATCCAAATTTTTTTTGAGGCTTCGGGTATACGTCAATGAACTATATCCAAAAGCAACCAGCTTGATATAGTTTCCAACAGTGAAAATAAAGCTAAACAACACCAAGGTTACCTGTTTTTTAGATTTGCCCATATACATATATCTTTGAGATCGATTCAATTCATTTCAAAGGTTTTTTTTTCTTCGACAATACAATTTCAAGCATTTTATTCGTTTAAAAACAAAAAGTTTTTATATCCTATATTATATCAAAAACAAAAAAGTTTTTATTCCCCTAATTGTATACAAAATGTTTGTAAAAAATCATACATCTTTGAGATCTCTTTTTGCTGACCACACGTAATGTGCATCAGCTTTTTGTACTAGTTCTTTAGTTTTAGTTTATTTCTTAGTTTGGTTTTTGGGCGCAGGCGAGTTTTCATCACCACGAGAATTTTCAGTATTTGTTAATTGACACATATGTACATGCCTACTTAGTCGCAATTTTTTACCTGAACAAGTCGTCGTTATTATTGTCCACACTTACTTCGGACGGTTTAGAGGCTTTATAGATATACCTGCAAATAAACAACGATTAAAAAGTAACTAATTTAAAGCAAAATTAATATACTTGTCCATCACTAATCTTTTCGCTTGTTTGTTAAATTCAATTGAAGAAAGGCGCGCAAATGCCAAGTTTTTGGCATTTAACATCTTTCTTTCACTCTTTCTCTTGTCATTATTTCCTTTGCTTGCTATGAATACAGGGTTACCATTCATAGATATTTTTAGAATTACTATAAATAGTAGATAGCACTGGCAGTATGCAATCTTTAGCAAACAAATTTTATTGCTCAATTTGGTTGCAATTTCACTTTTGCCTACCAAAAGCTTCATCCTACCAACCAAACTACCAAAGGATAATGAGCCTACCAATTTTGGTCCAATTGGACCAAAACGGCAACGCTGGTACACACATATTTTTTTAATTCCTATTTTGTTTTTTATTCTTCAATCAGAGACATGTTTCGATACAAATCAACCACTGACCGATAGGATCTTCTGGCAACATGTAATCGTTTCTTCGTGCCGAATCGAGTGCATTACGACCAGTGTTGCCACAAAATCTTTTTATTTTTTACCAAACTCCTCGTTGCCACAAAATGTTTTTATTTTTTACCAAAATCCTCGGAAAAAGTTACCAAATTCAACAAAAAATTACCAAACTTATTTTATGTGCAGAACTGTACAAATAACGCAACCGACATTTTTTTTTTAATTTTCTTTTTGATGCGGAAATGTTCCTAGAGCATCAAAAAGAAAATTTCGCTTACGGTATTTTGGCAGTTAGGGCTCGATATGTCTGTACATATGTATATCCGAAGATACCAAGCTTTTCAGGCAATCGCGCTCCATTAACCTTAAATTTTTACGAAAGTTTGTTGAATTTTTTTAAATATTGAACAAAGTTTGAATTTGTTAGAGCTCTGTTAAAGAAAGAACAATATTTTTATAAAAAAAAAATTAAGTTAAATTACTAAGAAAAATAATATGTTAAAACTTGTCAAAATATGGTGTGGCTATGATTTTTTCGACCACAAGTGACAAGTAAATATATCGAAAATTCAACGCTTATTTCAATGCCTAGTAGAAATTCGGCAATAGCCACTTTCAAGCAGTTTGTTAAAGAACACACCATTCTAGTAGCCAAGGAACGCTGGAACAACTTTCGCCTTGCTAAACTTTCAGGATTACCTGGTATTTTTATAAAAGGAAACGCTTACGGTCCACTTCCTAATGTGGAATCAAAACCAATATTGACCTATTTGACATGTAAACCCGCATTGAAAAAGTTACCAAATTGAAAAATAAATTACCAAATTATCAAAGCGGCAACGCTGATTACGACTCGACTTCTGCACACTTGCGCGCCCTGCACATGCTACCAGTTAAAAAATATATTCTACACATAACACATTTTCTGGCGGTTCTTTCTCAACTGCACACTTCTGAAAATATTTCTGCAGCAAAGTATTGCATGAACGCTTATTGTTTACGCGAATTTTAGCACGAAATGATTCTTTTTAAATTACTTCCTATTGAAGTCACAAATAATTTTTATTTCCAACACAAAAAAGTACACAAATGTCGATTTCAAAACGGCAAGCCTCTTACAATGTTGGGCGCTTTGATTCATGCAGCTTTTATGATAAGCCGAACACATTAGGTTCATTCCTTATCTTTTTGGACTTAAAGCTTAGTATCCAGCTCTTAAGAAAACGGTCAAGAAAAAATTGCCATTATTTCGCGTGTGTGTCCAAGGAATTTTGACATTTTTTATACCTCACAGCCTGTTGCCTCACTCTTTCCTCAAGAAATAATGGAACGGGCATATATTTCTGTTGCAAACCTGGGTTGCCTTGTGCTCTTTTTTCACAAAAAACTTTAGAAAACCGTAGTAGAAAGCGTACTAAATTTCTGAAGAACTGCGTACTGCCTTAAGGAAATTTGACTCAAGAAAAGTTCTTAGCCATTTCTTGTACGTCATTTTATATGGAGTTTTTGCTTTTCTTAAGAGCTGGATACTAAGCTTAAATCTGAAAAGTGTCAAAATGCCAGAGCGTAAGCAAAATGCGCTCACTAAAAGGAATAACAGGAAAAGTAAAGGAACGCAAAAAACCAAATTTTTAGGGCAAGAATGGCAACAACAAAACTCAAGCTCGGAACACTTTGACGACAGCAAGCGACAAGCAGCATCTGTCAAATTTTAAATACACACGTTCTTACGGACACAATTATTTTGACGACAGCACGACATCTTGGCTGCAGGACTGCAATTGTCGACGTCGCCAAATTAAGTCTATTTCTAATTTTGCCGGCGACAATGAGTAGATGTAGTGCTGCAAAATTAAATTGTCGCAAAATTAATCACATATTCTTGATTGTTCATGTTGTTCTTATTTACTTAAATAAAAATACACAATTTGTGAAATAAATATACCAAAATGTAAAACTTTAAAATCAGCTATTTGCTATGTCGCTGAGGTCTTCAAAATGTTTAAAAAGCTGGCTTCGAGGCGACATTTGTCGACAAAATGATGTCGCTGTCGTTACGTCGTGAAGTTGCAGTCGTCAAAGTGTTCCGAGCTTAACGGCAAATAAGAACAGAAATGTATGTACAAAACACATTCACACAAGCACAATAAACACTTGCTATATCAATTATTTTTTGCCTTCTTCCAATTTCAATTCATTTCTTTTACTTTTTAGATTATTCTCACTTTTAGCGCATTCTTTAATTTCCGTTAATTTAAATTCAGTTGAGTTTGACACTTTTCAGGATTTTGCCAGAAAAAATTCTTCTGACTAAATCTGACTACTTCGGACTGATGAGAGTCACTCTCACTGAC
>NW_016191503.1:0-3577 GCF_001687245.7 Rhagoletis zephyria | reverse complement strand
TTATCGCTAACGCGTTTATAACTTGCTATGTAGGGAACCAAATGAAGCAGAGAGGAGTGCTGCAAGGAAAACGAGGATAATATTGTTAGTGACTTAATAGCATAATGTGCGTTGCATTGGTATGCTTTTTTTCCTGCTTTCTGCTTCTATTCGCATGCGAGCACCAGTTTACCGCTTTATGATGTGCTAAAAGCTGTGCCTTTGTGTTAAAATGCCTATATATTTATGTTTGAGTGTTCAACATACTGCCTCTTTCTAGTTCTAATTCAGAGCGACTGTGTTGGTATTGGCTCATAACATTTTTTACATAAAAACATACCTATATATATTGAATGAAAAAGTTTTGCAAAAATATTGGGAATTCAAGAGAAATATCTTCCATCCGTTAACTTCAAAAATCTTCAGATTTGGACTAAGAAGCGATATTGTATATATATAAAATGGCTTTCAAAAAATTTGTGTACGCAAATGTCATTTTTTCTGTAAAAAACCTATCGTATATCGATACCTGAGTGGAAGATCGACCTATGGTTTACTGTTTACATTTTATGTTAAGGATGCTTTCAGCCAAAAGCTTGTATTCCTACATATTTGTGGTATACTTAAGTTCAGATATTCATACACACTTACTACACTTTGCTCTTGGCTATTGTTTTTAGTCATTTGCCTTTGATCTTTATCACTATAGTTGCTGATTTCCATTTGTATACGTACATGACTAAATCCTGTTCGTTGCTTGTTCTTAATAGCATGATATATATACATACATATATATCCATCAGCTGTTAAAAATTGCCATAATATGCTCTATATATGCAAAAGGGCATAATTTGGCAATACTTTCGTGCGCTAAGGCCCTTGAACGTAAAAGGCGACTGGCCACAAAGTAAGCAGTTACTTCAATTCGCTTTAAAATCGCCTTTTCAGAAGAGAAGTGGAAGGATTTCATACAAAGGAATAAAACACTTTTAATTATCGGTCAACAGTAGCGATCACAAAAGGCGTTTCGCACTTGCGAATGTAGCAAAAATCCCAAAAAAAAAAAGTATATTAAAAGCGCTTTCCGAATCTCCGCCACCCACTTATGTAGGTAAAACATCGCGTACTTTTCTTCAGACACTTTTATTGCCTTTAGGGAGCAATCGCTTTGAGTAGCACTTTTTGTGAGCGCCTTTGAGTGCATTATCCGTTTCTTATAGCGGCATTCACTATGGTCAAGTCCGCGTGGCGGCAATGCAGTGAATGAAATCACTGTAATAAATACAATTCCAATGAAAAACCAACTGACCAAAGAACGACCAAATGCAATTGCAATTAAATAGCAGCTACCCAGCGCAAATATACGTACATACTCGCACGTATAAATTTATGTATGTGTAAGTGCATTCGTGTGCACATTTTTATTGTAATCGCTTATTCGCCATAACTCTTGGTTCTACAGCCGCGAAACGAGCGAAGGAGGGCAAGAAATTAAGTTTCATAGGAGCTGCGAATATGGAATAAAAGCCAAATTGATGCCAATAAGGCATTTGAGGCAGCCAACCGCAAATGAAATGGCGGAGCCATGTGGTTTTGTTTGGTGAATACAGGAATTTCTTTGCCGATAAAGGATTGCTTTTCCATTTTGCGGTCTCTCAGAGCAGTCAGCAATTATTTTACTTTGATATTTTCTCCTTTTTGTACAATGGGAATCGGATATTTTCGAGGGTAGACAACGGGTGTGTTGTTAGTGTGAGCTATATTTTTTTTTTTAACAGAAGTCTATATGTAGAGGTGAAAATGCGATAAATAAATGATCTACAATTACCTAAATTGTAGATTGAAGAATAAGTATGTACCTATGCTAGCCAGAAAAAAGTTTTAAAATCAAGGCAGTACATTTTTGTCACCCTGCTTTAATTTATAAACTTAATACCTCAGGATTTGTAAACACTTTCTTGGTAAAATTCGTCAGAATACAAATTTAGGTACAACCATGCACATACATGTTTAGGTATGTGCGGATATTTGCATACATTTACGTTTGTATTCAGAATAAACTGGAGCAACTTTGATTATAAAGAAGAAAAAAGTAAAATTTGCTCGAACTTGCAGTTTTGCTGGTAATAAATAAATCGCCTACTATCAAAAAAGTTTATGGCAACTACCTTCAACCATTAATCACACGCCAAGGGGAACCAGGCGACAGGAAACTATGGGTGCTTGAGGCGGAGCTGTTTTCAACTTTGATTTGAAAATTAATTTCGCCTTTTCACTGATGAAGAAAATAGACTTTGTGGCTTTGCAATTTTTTTGCATTATTTTTCGGTATTTCTTGTATGACTTAAGAAGCAATCCAACGGAAACCTATATATACTTACATATACATACGTACATATGTACATATGCATGTATACGTCGATTTGGGAAATTTGTAGGTACACTCTATGAATACTTAACTAAAAGTAAAGTTCCTTATAAGTGCAGACATTTTAAAAACAAATGGATTTTAAGCAGCATACAAAATGCAATAAAACCACTTTTTCCTGACCAGCAAAGAGTCAGGGAAAAACCTATGTATGTTAATTTTTTCTCTGAAGGTTTTGGTTAGAGAATGTTAGATACAAGATTGATATCCATTTGCAAAAAAAATGTCTTCAGTGCCATATTTTTATATACAAATTTTTTTACATTAGCAAATACTTACAATATCCACTTTTAAAATCATTAAAAATGTATGGCTTACATGTACATAAATGTCAAGGAATTATGCCTATTTTAGAATTACAAAATTCTTTTAACCAGTTTTCAAATTACTTTAAATTTGTGTAACAGAAATTTAATACACGTCTTCTTTTAAAATTACAAAAATTTTATATTAAAAAAGAACTAAAATTATGTCCCGTGTTAAATCTACGTCCAGTACTTAAAACGAATTTTTCTATAACCAAAAGGTAGTATGTCCTGGTTTTTTCTTATACGCCATGTTAATCCAAAATCTTGGGTGCGGTTTTTGCGGTTTTGCCAAAACAAAGAAGGCATTGAAATGTTTATATAAAGAATTTTATGTTAAGGAAATATTTTCTACGTGATTTTACATTAGCAAATACAATCCTGCAACTTTTATTCAAAATTTAAAATCGATTATCGAAAAGCTTACTAATTCACTAATTTCACGAAAGCAATTTAAGTGAAACATTAATTTAATTTTTTTTTAATTTTATGTGGAAAATAAAAAATTGTTTTCCATTTAAATTGCTAGTCAAACCGGCTGTTAAATTAAAAAAGTGAAAACACAAACTAACATCTAAAATCTAACAAGTAAGAAAGTCTAAGTTCGGGCGGAGCCGAACATTAAATACCCGGCGCAAGTATTAAATATATGTTTTCCACCTTTCCGAAAGCTACCGCTAGATGGTAAGCCGGGGTGTATACATTTTAAGTAAATTAGCGTCCTTAAATTTCGAAATATTGAAATTTCAAGCATTTTTGAAATTTACCGTTATATGAAAAGCGGCCTCAATTTTAGTCCGATTTCAACAATTTTCAACGTTTTGCTTATATGTGGCAAGCACAATAACCATACCGAGCTTGGTAC
>NW_016191502.1:0-3577 GCF_001687245.7 Rhagoletis zephyria | reverse complement strand
TGCTATCCCCACTCGAAATCATACTTGTACCAAATTTTAAATCGGTGGGTAAACGAAGGTCATTACAAAAAATCACCATAGCGGGAGTCTGACCCGTTGTCTCGTGTACTGAAGAACGATATGCCATAAGAAGCAAAGGAATGTGAGCATCCCAATCTCGTTGTTCTCTCTCCACCACCTTCCTTAAATGTTCCTCCAGTGTACGGTTAAACCTTTCCACCATGCCATCGGATTGCGGATGAAGAGCAGCTGTCCGGGGTTTTTGAATACCCAGTGTCTTGCACACCTCCTTAAATACGGTTGACTAGAAATTTCTGCCTTGATCAGAATGCACCTGCACAGGCACACCTCCACACACACCAAACCTCGATACCCAGCTTTTAATAAAAACTTCCACTACCGTCGTAGCTTCTTGACTGGGAATTGGATAAACCTCCGGCCATTTGCTAAAATAGTCCATGACAACAAGCACATACTTATTATCTGAGTTGCTAATTGGAAACGGTCCGGCTACGTCCATGGCGATTTGCTCAAAAGGAGCTCCTGAATTAAATTGCCTCATCTGCCCACGGCTACTAGACTTTGGTCCCTTAACTTCCATACATTCCTTGCAATTGCCAATCCATTCAGCCACAGATTGACGACAACCAACCCAGTAGAATCTCTGCTTGATCTTCCCTAACGTTTTGGTAATTCCCATCCCAACTAACAAACTCTCCACAACAAAACTCTTACAAATTACGAAAAGATCCCATAAGACTCTTTTAACATACTTGGATAACCTCATAACATAATTCTTGTAAAAAGACTTAAATTAGGTCTCATAGTACTATTTTTATGAGATAATAATGCTACTAGAGTTAGTAAGCCTTTAAATCTCATAATAAGACCATCTTGTACCTTTTTTATAAAACTTCAACTCTCAAAGAGTTATACTCTTGAAAAAATGCCCGTATGAGTAGTAAATTGTTATGATACTTATAAGAAAACTCTTGTAAGATATAAAGTATAAAACCACTTATAAATATGCCCTTATGAGACGTAAAATGTTAAAACACGTATAAGAAGACTCTTACGAGTCCAAAGGATCATTGCTCTCATAAACACTACAATAGAGGTGCACTTATATCAAGAAAAATATTCTGTCAGCCAACATACCTTGTTTCAGGGTTAATCCGTCAAAATGGATAAGTTTAATTGGAAAAAAGTTAAAAGATCCACTAATTTGCGAAGGAAAATTCAGAATATTTATCTTAAATTAAAAGATAACACGTCCAAGAGTGTTACAGCCAATAAAAGAGTTACTGCGAATTTTAAACAATATTCTAAAAATAGTGCGCGGTCTGCGGACAGTTTATATCAAAAATCTATTCGTCCAGAATATAACAGCTGTAATCCTATTCAGAACAACTCGAATGAAGGTCACGATGCAGAAATTTCTGTTGATAATATAAAAGCACCATGGCATGTAAGTCTAATTAAATTAACACGAAAAGTAATTGAATTAAAAGTTGTATTCCCTTTCAGCAATATGATGATGAGGAATACCAGTTAATCGATACTGAGTTAAAAAAAAATGGACTTTGAGGAAGAATTTAAAAATTGGGCAATTCAGTTTAATATAAGGCACCAAACATTAAAACGATTGTTACAAATATTTAATAAGCGAAACCCTGAGCGAAAGAAGTCCTGACCAATGGAGTTACCATCAATGGACAGCATAAAGTTGCCGTTAAAATCCGCTCTTTTATATGTGACTCCCCAGCACGGGCTTTTATAAAAGGTAAAAAGCATATTTATATATATATGTATATATATTTTATGTTAAGCTGCTCTTTGCACAAATATGTGAATAGGTGTTACTTATTTCAATGGTCAACACGGATGTCAAAAGTGTACAACAGTCGGAGAATATTCTTACGTTTCACATTCCAATATTTTCTCCGAGAACAGAATGTAGTAAAAGAACAGACGAAGGATTTCGTAAAAGGATTTATGATTCACACCATAAAGTTAACACTCCGTTTGAAGAACTGCCCGGCTTAAATATGGTTGATGACTTTCCAGTTGCAGATTCTCTGCATTTAATTGATTTAGGTATCATNTTGTATACAATTGAGTTTATTACCTTAATGCGGGAAATATCGATGAGGCTGGTAGCTCCGGTGTTCTTCCTTGATGATTCAAAAGAGAAGTGAAGGATTAAATTAAATCGCGTTAGTTGCGGACCGCCGGACAAACACCGATATAGAAGGGGAAAGTTAACGAAAGTTCGTTGTCCGGCGAGAAGGACTTGCTAACGGCCCAAGTCTTCGCGTTAATACGTATGTGTATACATACGTGCGCATGTATAGTTATATACACACGCATGCGTACACAAATACGTATTTGAGTGAGTTAGAGAAAATGGCATTAGGGTGGAGCTTTTTGAAATATTTAGGCTGAAGGCCTAAACATGCCGCCCCCTTGCGGGACGCAACATCTGTGCTTGCGGAACGCTCGAGCTACCAGCTTCATATGTTCTTACAATTACAAATCAAGTGTGTGAATTCATGTATGTTGTGCTGTTGAGAGCGGCGCCACCATCACCAAGATCTTCGACGAGCGGTTCCATCCTTTTTCCCCTAAAACACCTAGTGAATCATAGAGTGAAAATCATGGGATACAAACATGGTTATAATTCAATGCACTTTATTTCATTACAAAAAAATTCAAATAATTCACATTTTATTTTGGTTTTTTATATAAGTTAAATTTACGGCCGGCACGCCCCTGACAGCACCCAACCGAAAATAGTGCTTTGCGCAATGAGGGCGCCAAACGACGTCGGTAAAGTTCCGGGCAAGATTAGGTCCGCATACACGTCCGACCCAAGGGCAAGGCGTATCGGTGCTGATGCGAAAAAACTTGGATCCGCAAGCCGAATGTGGATATACGGCGTAGCAACTGAGGGATCCACATTAGTCCTAGGTGAGACATGGTTGTAATGGGGTATAACAAGCGCATGGGTCGCCACCCGCTTGTTCTGCCCATGCTTGCCCCTTATGCATAGGAAACACCCTCGTTGCCCGCCGATATAGGTTTCCTGAAGCCCTAGCTCTTGGGCCAGATCCGCGGACAAGATAGTGTTCGGCGCGCAGGCGTCAATAAGCGCGCGGACCAGATGTAGGCGCCCTCTCGCCTCCACCTTTACAACAGCCGTCGGCGCCACGGATATAGTGGGCTGGAGTGATGGCGTTATTATGGTATTTCGAAAGGCGTGCGGTCGTGATAGCTGGCGAGGCCTAGTCACCAGTCTATCTTCGTGTTGAAATGTTGTGGATTGGCGCAGGCGGAAAGGCCGAGTTCCCGCTCTGCGGCTTTGTCGCCCTTGGTGGCGTGCTCGGTGAACCCGTGTTTCGGATCCAGCCGTACTTCTGCGTTCATGCCGCAGCAGAGGCCGGAAAGACCGTGTTTCCGGTCCCCCGTTAGTAAGCGGGCGGAGAGGCCGAGTCCCCGCTCCGCGCTCAATAACTTCCCCTTCTTCAATCTCTGGACCGGGAGGCCTAGTCTCGGTTCCCGAGTCGGACGCGTATAG
>NW_016191501.1:0-3577 GCF_001687245.7 Rhagoletis zephyria | reverse complement strand
GCACATTAACTCTTTAGGCTGCTTAAAAATAAGTTTCATTTCTTTTCGGTCGTCTTAAAGCATGTTTTACATACATGCCTACATTCAGTCAATAAGCAATTAGTAAAGTGATTAAAAGTTGTCGCAAAACACTTATTTATGTATATAAATTGAATAGTGAGCAAGCATAAGTTCTACGAGGTAAGCGGAAAGGGACTGGAGGTTAGAAGGACGGAGCTTCTTGTGAATTATATGAAAGACTTAAGCAATGAACTTCTTAAAGTATCTATGTAGGTTAAAGCGGTCTAAAATTAGTCGGTTCAGATGCATAAAAGCGCTGTCAATAACCATTAGTTTACTGATTTCTTTTTAATGTTATTATTAGCACTAGGTAGACCTTAAATAATTGTATTCTATTATTCTTACTTCTGTCTGATGTCATTTGCGTCATTTGCTCGGATTTTGGGCAATCAAAGCAAATTTTTTCCGCATTTCTGTTTGCCTTGTACGAACACCATCCCGCCAAAAAAAAACGGCTTATCTATTTGTTAGACTACTCTCTCGCTCAAAGTCGAGTTGTCGACTATTTTCTTGACCTACCCTTTCCCCAACACAAATGAATTGACCTTATTTGAATAGACTCCGTCGCCGCGTACTGGCGTTCACCCCCGTGGATGAACGTCTAGCCACAATCCGCATCAAAGATATCTGCTCATCTGCGCCCATGCCCCGATGGAAGAAAAGGATGAAGCGTCCAAGGATCTCTTCTATGAGCGCTTGGAACATACATATGAGCGCTGCCCCCGACACGATGTCAAAATCGTGCTTGGCGATTTTAATGCCAAGGTGGGCAAGGAAGGGATCTTTGGCGCCACTGTCGGAAAACTCAGCCTCCCCGATGAAACGTCCGATAACGGGCAGAGGCTGATCGACTTCGCCGGGGCCCGAAACATGGTAATATGTAGTACTAGGTTCCAGCATAAGAACATTCACCAAGCTACAAGGCTGCATCCAGATCGAAAATTCGAGAATTCACATCGATCATGTTATGATAGACGGAAGGCATGTTTCAAGCATTTTAGACGTACGTACACTCCGAGCTTGTTGTAGCCAAGATACGCACCCGCCTTTGTGCAGCAAAAAATGTGCGCCCAACTCGACACACACACCTGCTCTCTGAGAGCACTCTTCTACAATCCGACCACACTCTTCTACAATCCGACCGCACTCTTCTACAATGGAACCACATTTCCCGATCATTAAATACCGCCGCCGGAGAAGTAGTTGGATTTCAGCGAGCCCGAAGGAACAACTGGTATAATGAGGAATGTCAAGAAGCCGCAGAGAAAAAAGACGCAGCCTATAGGGCCACGCTGCGATCGGAGGACCAGAAAGCTCTTGCCCTGTACAAATTAGCATTAAAAATACAGCTTGCCTAGATATCAAGGTTACTCACTCGCCTAAGGAGCGGAAGGACCTGAAATGGGCGTCAGCGACGGTCAAGAAAGGATGAAAGCCCTTTTCACAATATAAGATTTGCGACGGGGCATACTGATGTGGTCCATAAAATAGAGGAAAACGTCGGGAAAGGCGCACAAGTGGAAAAAGGCAACAGTCAGCGGAGGAACAGAGAGCCGCCGCGATCCAAATGACCAGCCAGTCTGCTCCAAGAGGGTAAGAAATGGCACTGAGGTAGCCAAACGAAAGACGGAGCCGGAGGTTGCTCTCCTACTTTTCCATCGGCAAAATCCCGACACCCCGACTGCAGTTTTTCAAATGCTGCAGGCTGCCAAGCAAGTTAATGACGGCAAGATCTGATCTTCCGAACAAACAAGGAGGCGGAGGATATATTATACCCGAAGTTCGGGAAGATGTCTTGTCTGAACAAACCTCATTAAAAGGACGGAGATATGAACACCCTTGAGGCAGAGGAGTGCGCGGAGAAGAACAAAGATTCCGTGGCTACAAGAACTCGCGCTGAGGACGCTCATCTCAAAGATAAGGAAGGGCTGCAAAGCTGCATACTCAAAAAAATTCTAAAAAATCTGATTAAAAAGTTAAAAATTTGCCTGAAAATTTGGTAAATTTTGGCGAGTTTTGCATAAAGTTTAGAAATTATATTTTTATGTTTTTTTGTTGTAGAATGAACCATATTTTTATACAAAATTGGTGGAAAAATATTGGAATAAAAATGTTTGCATATGTGAAAAATTTGTTTGCTTTCATACGTTCAACTTTTCGTTGCATTTCCACTGCACCAAACTTCTACGAACCTCACCACGCATAACCAATTTCAATCGAACAACCGTTTGTGGCTACTACAATGCGGAACTTGAAAACTCAATCACGATATTGTCACAAAATATTGCATACCACCAAATTTCAGGCATACATGAGCAACCAAAAATGTGCAATTTTTCAGCAGCAAAAACAATAACCACAGCGATTTACCACAACAACAGCATGACGCTAAATATTATTGCTTTTGGTCTGCATGCCTTTATACATACATATATGTACCCACTCGAATTTTTACGAAGATATTTGTTGACCAGTTTGCGATAGGTGCGTGGAAAAATATGGTGGCAAAGGACCGATGCACGCATGCAACAAAGATGCCAAAAATGCTCCAACTAACCCATAAAAATGTTACAAGCGGTGCAATACCAACCGAGTCGATGGTGATGGTGGTGACACATGCGATTAGAATAGTAGCGGCTCTTTTGTGGCAAGCATAGAAAGCCGCTTAGCTCATTCACCCATTCACCTGCCTTGTTGACTGCATATTACGCTAGAAAAATTATAAATCTATACCTACCTTCTTATATGGCATTGAATATTTGCAACAGCATACATATGTATGTATGTATACATATTTATATGTATGCATATGCCACATGATATTTCATTTGGCGGACAGTTGCAAAGACTTTACCGCGTGCTACCACCAGTGGTTGCGATTTGTCACAACACAACAATTACAATATTTATTGCTTATGTATGTATCTGGATGATAGTGTTAGCGATTGTAATGACATCGATTTGATAAATTATTTACTTATTTATTTTGACGTTTGGCCGGAATTAAGAATCCGAATCGCTATCGGTAACGAATTTATTACCGGTAATATCACCATCGTATCGATTTCTAATCGCTCTAAAACGTCCGCTGAAGGCAACTCACCTGACCGAGTCGTTTTATTATCGCTTTATTTTTGCTACAGACGAAATTGCGCAAGAATTATTGGCAATAATTTTATGCTTTTTAATATTTCATGCATTTTTGAGTACAAAATTAGAATTCAAAAAAGGAAATTTATTATTTTCCTCTATGGCGCTTCCTATTTTTTCAATCCTATCTCTGGCATAAATTACATACTTTTGGAGAATACTGTTGCGAAGTGCATCATTTTGGGAATTTTCGATAACATATTCCCAAAAGATATGAAAGAAATGATGTTGAAGATTTTTTAGCACAGCACCACATCTTGAGAAAAGTTTTGTTAAAGCCATATCGGTCATGTAGGCCTTGCATATGACTTTTTGGAAGAACATGGGGTTTGAACTCAAGGCTTATAGTATAGCTATACCTTGTGAT
>NW_016191500.1:0-3577 GCF_001687245.7 Rhagoletis zephyria | reverse complement strand
AACTTTTCCAATTTCGAAAAGTGTAGTGCTAACTTGACACACGTCAATAAAGGACTTCTCTATTATTCGCTTATTTGGGTTTCGGGCCACAGCGAAATCGTTGGAAACTGCATAGCCGGTAAGCTGGAAAAGCTGATTTGGCATCGTGTGGGCTACTTCTGTACAAGCGGGCGTTTAGTCAGCTCAGCGACTGTTGGCCACGTGTAGATCGGAAAAGCGGTCCAGAAAGCTCATGAAACTAAGTAAGTTACACCTCTCGCTATTGCCACAGTTAGTAGCACAAAGGAGTGGTGTTGCATTAAAATTGCATCATCGGGGAAATTCAATGGCATTGACTTATCTAACTGCGCTCGTACATACTGCGTACTCTCTTACCGACCAATAATCGAAATGTGACACACCCTGCTTTGGATAAACACAAACCCGTATATGCATATGTATTGTATTTTATTCAGTACAAGTGCGAGCAGTACAATACGGGGATTAAAATGTGCATGCGGAGAATTTTACAATAAGGTGAAAAGTGCATTAGTTGCGTGTTTTTAAATGACTCGAACGACACTTGCATGTGTAATACTTTTGTCACATTAGTAAAACCTATGCCACTACGACAAAAAAAAAAAAAACAAAAAGATATAAAGAATAATTACTTATGATTCCTCTGACGTGTGTAAAATGACAATTGTGAGTGCAAAAAATTCCTTGAAGCGCAATGGTTTGAAAAAATTTATAAAGTCGATAGGTACGAGTATCATCGATAGTTGTTCAGTACTAGTAGAAATACATATTTGCGTGTATCGACACATATGGGTTTAATGGATTTCCTTATGATTCAAATCCGAAAATGGATATACATATGCTTTTGAATGGCTCGTCAAACCGCATTACTGCCCTATGTCAGGGTACAATTTTGATCGGATCAACTGCGCCGTTAATCCGAATTAACGTTGCTTTAAGATCGTATAATCGATAAAAAAAAGTCGATAATTTTTTATGACTACTCTTTCGAAGATAATGGGGAAAAAACTTTACTTGCTGCTGACAAATTAAGTTTGAATTCTATGTAAGCTTAATAAATACCAATTAAATGCATATCATAAAAAAGTAGTTTCTTGTGTATTTAGAAATAATAGCGAGATAATAATCTTGTTTAAATTAGTGAATAATGCCGAGTCATTTTTATGTTTGTATGTATGTACATATAAATAAATAAGTGCATTGAAATAAAAATTATAGGAAATTGTGAACAAATGCTCAGAAGTTTTTGCAATCAACATGCAATCTTATTTCATTTAAAGTGAATAGTAAATGAGTCATGAATGCGGTAATTTTTAGTGTTTATAAAAATAAAAACAATAACTATGATATTTAAAAAAAATTGAATCAGTCATAAGGCATAAATTATGCATTGTGATTATAAAAAAAAAAAAAAATTCTTTAAACCGTAATTAATTTATGATGGATGATCATTAATGTTACTATCATTTCATCATTTTGTTGCATAAATTCATACCAGTAACTTTTTTCACTTTAGAAAATGTGGTATTTTCCTCAATAAAATAATTTTTTTTTAAGAACTAAATTTATAATACACAGTGTTGCCATATTCACAGTTTTTTACAGTGTCTTGAAATTACTGCCAAGTACAATTTAAAGTTTTTACCAGATCTCAGATTTGAATGAATAAATCAAAATATCCCTTCGGTTTTTATGTAAGCAAATTTTTAGATAATAAAGGGCGAGGTGCATAACTGTTTCTCCTTTAAGAAAAATAAAATTAAAAAACTTTCATTTTCCAAAAATACCTTAGTTTTTGTTTAAAAATACAGTGTTTTTCTGGGGTATTCGCAGTTGTTTTGAAAACCAAATCTGACAACACTGTTAACACCATGCGACGGTCAATTGCACACAAAAAAATATATATATTATAACAATATGGATATCAAATAAAAGAGAAAATATTCCAAAAGTGCAGACAATTATATTTTTTGTGCAGACAATTATATTTTTTGTGTAATTAAATCGGTTTTTTTGTATCGGTTACCAATTTTGAAAATTTCGAACTTTCACGGCACCTTTTTTTATGTATAAAGAATACGATTATTTTCACGACTATTATATTTTCATTTTGATGTATTTTTTTATTATACATTGTAGGTATGTATCAGTACTGAAATTCTTTAGAAACTTCCTGAAAAAAAAACTTCCTGGGAAAAAGATTTGATACATTCTTTGAGAGTAACCAATTTTTAATGATTCGAAAAAATCGCTTAGGCGGTTACAGCGCAAATATGAAGATAAGAATGATTCGATTTTCATATAAATAACCTAATATGAATATTGAAAATTCGAATTTTTTAACATTGGTAACCTGATACAAAAGAACCGTTTTCATTCTTTAAATTACCATTGTAAAAAATGGACGCGCCGGCTGTGATTTTTTCAAAATCGGTAACCGGTACTCAGAAACCGGGTTTAAAAGTGGGTAACCGGTACAAGAAACATTTTTTTTAAGAAAATACCTTGAATAAAATGTTTGTAGGAGTAAAGTTTCAATAAATTTTAGGCACTAGTATATTTCTATATTTTTTAATTTGTGCGCAGTGATAGTAGCAGCGATGCGATAATTGTCAACACTTTTTAAGTAATTTAAAATATTTCCTGTCAAATTGAGTAACAGGAAATTACCTTATTTTGATTAAAATATTTGTCTGGCCACCATGATACCTTTTTTATCCTGTGGCCTATTAAATAAATGTCTTAAATTCTAGAGAATTTTCACTTTTATTTCATACGCATATTGTTATTGCACATTGCACTCAAATTTTAAAATATTTTTTTTTTTAATGATATATCAAAGTCCTTTTACAACTAATCATTACGTCAGAGCGAAAACCTTTCGTTTATTTTTNAAAACCTTTATAAAAATTATAAGACTTACCCATAATTCGTAAAAAACTGGTAAATACGCTGTACGTACCTAGAAAATGGAAGAATTATAAAAATTAGTAATTTGCAATTATATTTTTAATAGGCAAAAGCACACATAAAACATTTAAAATAGATTAAGTATGTATGTATAAGAGAAGCACAAGAAAAGAATTAAAAAAAAAATGTTCAGGTTAGTATTTAGATGTTTTAATAAATTTACAAACAGTAATTTGGTTTACCGAAATGCTGATGTAATATCGCCATTGCCTGCACCAAGAATAAGGAATGAGTTTTATGTTTAGTTCACAGGACATACATATGTACATATGTATATACAAATATTACAAGTTTTTTTTTTAGATTTACATATGTATTATTAAAATGGCAAATATGCTTACGAGGATGCCACAAGACAAAACAATTTACAAATGGTTGGATGATGATTGGCTTACCTAAGACAAACAAGTTTCCGTCAGCCATATGGCACATACTTTGGTTAAATTGCGTATGTAAATATGTGAGTAAAGTAGTGCCTATCATTGCATAGCTAAAGCACATTCTTTTCAACAAAATTTGTAGTTCACCGCACGATCGGCCATTGCACCAATCAATTGTTCGCGAACACGATTAATGACCTGCCTGTTTG
>NW_016191499.1:0-3577 GCF_001687245.7 Rhagoletis zephyria | reverse complement strand
AATGTAACCGAACCCAGGTCCTACGGAGTGGTATTACACAGTTCTAGTCACTCAGTCATAGCGATAAATTGTAAGCAAAATTTTAAATACGCATTTGTAATATCTAAAAAAAAATTATTTATTCTCCTAAATTAATCTAATTAAATCTAAATTTATTAACTCTTAACTTAATGTAACCGAACCCAGGTCCTACGGAGTGGTATTACACAGTTCTAGTCACTCAGTCATAGCGATAAATTGTAAGCAAAATTTTAAATACGCATTTGTAATATCTAAAAAAAAATTATTTATTCTCCTAAATTAATCTAATTAAATCTAAATTTATTAACTCTTAACTTAATGTAACCGAACCCAGGTCCTACGGAGTGGTATTACACAGTTCTAGTCACTCAGTCATAGCGATAAATTGTAAGCAAAATTTTAAATACGCATTTGTAATATCTAAAAAAAAATTATTTATTCTCCTAAATTAATCTAATTAAATCTAAATTTATTAACTCTTAACTTAATGTAACCGAACCCAGGTCCTACGGAGTGGTATTACACAGTTCTAGTCACTCAGTCATAGCGATAAATTGTAAGCAAAATTTTAAATACGCATTTGTAATATCTAAAAAAAAATTATTTATTCTCCTAAATTAATCTAATTAAATCTAAATTTATTAACTCTGATCCTAAAACTGACACACCCATTTCAAATGTTGTTAGCGAAGGGATATTCTACACCCATTTCCACGGGTTTGCCGCCTTAAATAGACTTCTTACCGAACAAACATTTTTACTGGATAGGTATTCTACCAGAATTTACACTTTTGGAAAAACGCAGCTTTTGACAACTTGCTTACTTTACTTAGATATAAAGAATTTTCCAAAAATTTTCTGTTTGCCTTTCTATCGGCATTTGAAACAGTATTTGTCAAACTCCTTCAACTTCGTTATACATATTGGGGTTTCCCTGTGTTATAAAATTACGAAAAGACAAGCATTTGTTTTCAACTCATCCAAACTTCAAATGATTTGCTAACATAAACCCACTGTTGTTCCTATATATCCATTTCCTTCTTTCTCTCACTCTCTCCCGCCCGCTCACTACTAAGGTACATGTTGTCCTACAGATGAAATAAACATGTTGCCGGCAACATCGAAATAGCCACAAGCAATAAATATTAAATTATGCTGCAGCAGCAGTCTATGCAATGGCAATGACAACATTCATCAACAAAATTACGCATTTACCGCAGCGTGCTTGCCACATGCACGACAGTCAAATATATACATATAAATATGTATTTACTTAGCTGCCATGATTCAATAATACAAGGTTCGATAAACTGACAGTTGTCTCTCTCGCACCGCTCCCTTAGCAGTGGCACCGTGTTGCTTCTTTGCAAATTTACATGGAAACAGTGTAGCTTTGGTGTTAAATAAAGGTATAAGCTTTTGTGCAATATGTTTATTTGTATATGCATATGAAGCATATTTAACTGATGAAAACATAAGCATTGGATATTTACATCAGTCTAATAGTAGTCTTATTTTAATTTTGAGTCATTTTGCAGTTTTTATACGGCTAAATAGCATATAAATTACGTAATTCACGTAGATATATCAATATTACGTTCAACATTTCGTTTAAAATGCTAGATTTCCTGCAAATACATTAGAATTTACGAAAGGAATTTCACTTCTAATTGACTACTTTGCGTACTTTTCTACTACCATTTTCGAAACAAGGGATTGCATTCTTGCCCTTTCACTGTCCTTCGTAAATGCAACCTTTTGTAAGGGAGTGTCAAACCGCAGCTGTCAATAATTATCTAACCTTGTATTATTGAATCATGCTTAGCTGCTATCGAAGTCAATTGTTATAGCTTGCGTTATACATACATACATAAGTCTTGTGAACACACAAAGGCGCTTACACATGTACATACACAACATGCCATTCATGCTCTATATGTGTGCAATTCACAGTCCTTTTAGTGGCGCACTCGAATTTGCCAGCTAAGCCGGCAATGATGTTTACTAACTTGTCTGCCCCACGATTGCACAAGTAGCCCTGTGTACAAGTTGCAGAGTCGATTTCGAGCATCAGCTGCAACTCGCAAGCCAACACACACGCACACAAAGATTCAGTTGTCGTGGCAGTCGTCATCACTGCCCTTGTTATTGTTGTTGCTGTTGCATGTGGCCGTGTTGCTGTCGTTGGCGTCGACGATTTGTCATCGCTTGGCTCAGGGTTCGCAGTTCGCTTATTTGCCTGCCACACAGTTGTGAATTGGCACTTAAACTTGACGTGTCTTTTACTTGTTTCGTGGGATTATTGTACGAGTATTACGGCAATTGTTGCTATTATTATTTATGAACGCGCGTTGCCGATAACATAACGCGGCGTTATTCCTACACTCGGTCGTTCGCCGGAGTGTACATATGTACATATGTATGTACGTGTCGGTGTCAAAGGCGGAGGACACAAATGGTGTGTATGTACATATGTGTGCATTTGTGTTAAGGTAAGTGGGTTTCGCGCTCCTGTGACTGCTTTAACTACGAGGCGTCATTCCACTAGTCCTAGTTACTGCATCAAGCTACATATTAACGCATTCATCTAGAGAGCCACTTTGTGTCACACGTTTTGCAATGTTGCATCTCACTGGTATGTATGTATATTGATAAAGAAGGCATTCGCCATAGCAGCTAAACCAAAGCATTGCCTACGCAACTTCATTTCCTTAATCTCATCCACAATTATGTATGGTATGTAAATGTGTATATCTCCGTTCTAAGTACTCGACAACAACTAGACAATTTGTGCTCAGCAGCAGACAGGTAGATCCATATAAGAGTAGGAATAAAATTGAATTTATATACATATGTACATACATAACTACATATTTATTTATACATACATATGTACATACATATTTATATTAAATGCACAAAGCCATCGCCAACATCATCCGCACCCAACTTCAGTATTACCCATTTGCTGCCGCTGTCATTACTTCCTTGCTCCCATCCATTCCACCATCATTTATGTGCGCCTCTTCGCGTGCTCAGCCATTCTTCAAGCGTGAACAACAATTTGAAATGCCTTTGATTTTCCTTTTTTGTTGCATCAATTATGATTGAGTGTGACTTTTATGATTGTTTTCTTTAAAAATACTTTTCAACTGGTTCTACAAATAAGTACTATTTTTATGTGTATGTGTGTGCTATGCTTATATGCTATGTTTGTATGTATGTATGTGTAGCCAACAGTCTTCAAGTATACCTAAATTACTTCATTAACGAGTTTATTTCATGTTGCCATAATCAGCCTTAACCCCCTTGGCGTCCTTTGTCGTTGCCAGCCGTATTTTGGAGTGTGTCTTCTTGCTACGGCCCTGGTTGCTGCGGCCGCTTAGTCGCTCCAATTCCACACTCAATACATATTTGCCCATCCTATTCTCAACTACCGCCGCACAGTGGGTTAAGTATGGCAACAAATTTCAAGCGATATATTTTGCAACGGAATTTCATCATTCACCATGCAACGGTTGACGGAAACTCATTTGAAAAAGTGGGCATCGTTAAA
>NW_016191498.1:0-3578 GCF_001687245.7 Rhagoletis zephyria | reverse complement strand
CCCTTGATCTGGTACGTTGTGAGACAACAAAAACACAAACACACATAGAGCGATTCTGCAGAAATGAGTATGGCATCGTTGTCATCATTTATTGCAGCCAAGCAAAGCCACTCTGCCGTGTGATTTTTTTTCACAATCTTTTCACTGTAAATGCAATAAAATTCGCTTCCTATTAATTACAATTCTTAGGCCGCTTTTGGCAGGAATTTTGCCTGGCCATCGCTTGACAGAGCGGTAATGAGCTCGTGCATTGCCGCAATAATTCATTTTTGCTGAACTAAAGTACACACTTGCTCATTTTTCAGTTTATACGAGAAGAGAAAAAATAAAAAAAGTAATGCATTTCCAGGAGCAACAACTGCAATGGTAACACTACCAGAACAAACAGTTGTGCAAACTGTTTACTTATTCACAACATTTTTTAATTAAGTTTAATTAAAAATTAAATATGAAACAGGCCAAAACATCCGTTAAAGTTAAAGTAAACCCAGAAAAACTTGTAACTATTTTTCAAAGTAAACTAGAAAGTCAAGTTTATTACGTTAAAAAATAGTATGACAACAAAACAAAAAAACAAAAATGCAATTACTTGACTGCAAAGAAGTATAAATGTGTCAAAAAGTCGCCAGAGAGTGACCAACTGTGGCAACAACTATGACATCTATGACGACCACTTCTGGCAATTCAACCCTACTGCAAACACCGGCATTGCTACAATCAATAAAACAGAGTTTGAAATGCCTCAACTTTACTAGCACCAATGTGCCTTGTGGGCACAAACAGCCTCTGCAGCAACAACTCACAAGCAGGCACTTCATCTCTGTTAGGCGGTTTTCATTGCTGTGAGCACCACCAAATTCATTGCAGCAAAGTCACCATTTTTGACTGACTACTCACGCAAATAAATTGACAAGAGTTTACCAAGGCCATTTTATTAAAAGCAACCTTTGCTATTGTTTGCTTAATCAGATTAACAAATTGAAGTGTGTTTTGTTGGCTGGACATAAGCATTAATATACTCCTTTTATAGTGAGTATAAACTTTAACGCTACTAAAATAAATGAGCGTGATTTACTATTTATGATTGCTAACAATTGTTTATTTGCTCAGTGCATCTCAAATGCAATAATTATCTCTATCGGAACAGACATTCTTCTTAATTTAATTCAAATAATTAGTAAGCAGTCCGAGAGTGCTCAATGAAAAGTAAACTGTGTGTTACTGCAATCAGGATCAATTTGAGTTATTGTTCAAAGATGTGGAGAATAAAGGTGGGGGAGGTGAAAAAAGTACAATCACAAAACCTTAAGATTTCAAGTGCTCAATGAAAGAGAAAAGGGGAAAAAAGTTTTAGCTAAAAGTGCCCATTTCGTCTTCCGATCGATAGCACTAGTCAGCGAGTGCTCCTTTCTAGCTGACTGTCCATCCATGCTCAAAATGGGCAGTGGAGAAGTTGGTCAGATGATGCTGTTGCTGAAGCATCTGATGATGTTACTGCCACTTTTCGCTGCCAAACTGGCAAGTAAGTGTGAGCAAATATAAATCTATTTATTATACTCACATCACTGCAACTCAATTTTGTTGGATTTTCACTCTAAACCGTAACTTTACAGCTTTCATTCATCATCGAGGCGCCAATCTGCAGGCACACAGCAATGATCCTGTGATCAGGAAATGCACTAACTGTCCATTTGTCAACACATTCTGCACTGCTCTTTCAAGTCACAACTTTGTATTCGAGTTTTTTCTTAGTTGTCAGTCATTGCTGTATTTAGCGAATTGCAGCAACTACTGGTAGTAGTTCAATTTAGTGGTAAAAAGAAGAGAGCGGGAAAAAGCTTAGNTGTATTCGAGTTTTTTCTTAGTTGTCAGTCATTGCTGTATTTAGCGCATTGCAGCAACTACTGGTAGTAGTTCAATTTAGTGGTAAAAAGAAGAAAGCGGGAAAAAGCTTAAAGAAGGCTAATAAGAAGCTGAAAAGAGTTATGGTCGCGAGAAAGAGTGTGACACATCACTAGCTTACTAGCTCACTAGCTCTGTGACACTGACACCGTCTTGNACACATTCTGCACTGCTCTTTCAAGTCACAACTTTGTATTCGAGTTTTTTTTCTCAGTTGTCAGTCATTGCTGTATTTAGCGCATTGCAGCAACTACTGGTAGTAGTTCAATTTAGTGGTAAAAAGAAGAGAGCGGGAAAAAGCTTAGAGAAGGCTAATAAGAAGCTGAAAAGAGTTATGGTCGCGAGAAAGAGTGTGACACATCACTAGCTTACTAGCTCACTAGCTCTGTGACACTGACACCGTCTTGGAGTGCAAATGAATTGCCTAGCGACATAGTGGCAAAAGATGGAATGAAAAAAAGAAGCGACCGGGAAAAATACTGTCAACGGAACTGGAATGTCACGCTGAGGCAATGAAGTGTGTGTGCATGTGAGTGTGTGGGTGAGCAAACTACGCTGAAGCAAGGACGGAAAAGACGGAAAAGACTTACGTTGTCCTGCGCCTGCTGCTGCAGCAGCAGACTACTGCTCGTCATGCTTGCCTGTCGTTTCGAGTGCTGCCGTCTCCTTTGCTGTTGGCTGCCGCCACACTGCTCCGGTACTTTCTTAATGTCAACTGGTGGAGCAGTTTGGTAAGTCCGTGAATGATGTGCTGCTGAGGATGAGGATGAGGATAATGACAAAGATGGTGTTCGTTGATGCAGGCCACTTTCTGGTTTCCCCTCTTCTTCCTCTTCTTCTGGTTGCTCCGGCTGCAGCAGCCAGTCAGTTGACTGCCTGTCATCGATAGTAAGTGCCGATGCTAATGGAGACATATCGGCATGCGCTAATGAAGTTGTTGGGTGCCAGCGGCGGCTGCTTCTGCTACTGTCCCTGCCACTGTCTGCCCATTTTCTCCACTGCTGTTCTTCAGCTTCTGAAGTTGTTATCTGTTTTGACCGCCGTCCAATGTTTCTGAGCGTTTCCGGTGACATATGCGCACGCTGCTGCTGATGCACTCTTTCATGCTGGTGATGCTGGTGAAAAGGCGCAGCAGCGTGACTGAATTGGCGCCGCTCACCATTTGACGTTAAAGCCTGCTGGTCTGGTGGTGGTGCTGAAAAGTGGTGGTGCCCTTTAAAGTTCCGAAACCTTGGGGAAGAGGCTTGCTGACGGTACGACGACGACGACGTTTGCAGTCCACCATGATGAACTGGGCTGCTACGGGCGTCGGCTGCTGCGGCTGTTTCACTAATCAAATCAGCAGGCAGCCGACGATGCTGAGATGAGAATGAGGCTTCTGGTGCTGTTGCTGTTGCTGCTGCTGCACAATGTGGCGTGTTGCGAATGGCTGTGGTGCTGAGAAGGGCCAGGGATACCACCGCCAACTGTGACCAGGACTGGCGTCTGTTGCTGCAGCCACCAAAAGAAGACGATCGTCTGAAACTTCCTTGTCCGGAGCAGACATACCAGCACTGCCCACTATCACTCAAACGCCGGCTACTGTCGGTCCCCTCAAAAAACATGTTCATCGTTGCAGAAGAGTTTGCTGTTGTTGTTTCTGTTTTTGTTTCTGTTGCTGCTGCTGTTGCTGCTGC
>NW_016191496.1:0-3578 GCF_001687245.7 Rhagoletis zephyria | reverse complement strand
GCATATTCAATCCCGCTGGCATTAACAATTTGGCTTGGAAATTTCTCTGCCCGTCTCCGATACTTTCATGTTTTCCCCCAGATCAGCAACTTTCATATCCTCTCATTTCGTTTCGTTGCCTTTGCTGCACTCTTTGTGCAATTCTATGAAGTTGCTAATTCTTTTCGTTTTCTTTTTTTTTTTTGTTTTGTTCCCCTCGCTTTTTGCATTTTTGCACTCGACACTTTTGAATTGCAGATTTCGCTGCAACCCCTGTCCGTTTATTCTTTTTTTTATTTAGACAAATCCCAAATGCTGTATAACTAGAGTGAAGCAAAACAAAAAAAAAAACTTAAATAATACGTAAGTAAATTTCTTTCTTAGCTTTTTATTTAGTCGGAAAATTGAATTTTTATTTAACTCTGAAAATTTAATTCGAGTTAGTATTGCTGCAATCGTGTCACATTTGATTTATGAATATACATACAGAATGCAGCTTTTTCTGGTGCTGAATTAAAATTTAAATAATTTTAAAGAAAAACTGGGGAATTTTGTCGAAAACAGCTACTCATATTCTCGTGCATTTCTAAATACTCTTAAAAAGGTCGGATTGAAGGGCTGATGAGGCCACACGGTCCTGGTAGATTTTTTTACAGAGGGCGGAAACCGTTTATGAACAGAACGGTGAACTTAGATTACAGAGGAAAATAAATAAGCCAGGACAATATAAGATGGACATAGGAAGAGTTGGGATTGTCTGAAAGGATCACTTTAAACTCAGTTAGATGATCTTTCTCCAAATCCAAAATAAAAAATCCGACGAAAATATATAGGAACAGGAGTCTATAATCCTAAGGCTATAATCGCAATCCGTATGTTAAAATAATCTAGCATTTCCTAAACTTAGGTATATGCCATCAGTTTGTGTACGGACTTAAATCTGCAGGCTACTACCGTCATAACTTCATGTGAAATAAAGTCACACATATCGTAGAAATGTGAAAAGAAATTGGATGACTTAGAAGAACATTACTTAGAAAATTCTAAAGTGCTATGGCATGCCAAATATATTATAGAAAGTCACAACTCTAAGGGATTTCGGAAGCTAATCACTCTCGCTCACGAGGTTTCTTCTACAGTTTTGGTCTCAATCTCAAATTTTTACAGCGTACTCCACAAAGTCCGACAACTTTTCAGGTTGAAAAAATAAAAATCAAAGATGATGAAGTTAATAAAAAAATAAAAAATTCAATTTTTTAATGCAAATTTTTTTTATTTTAATCTATCTCACTCTCTCATGGAAAGCCGAGGTAATTACGCACACTTTGATACCTTAACTGATTTTCTCGGACAAATAGTTTATTAACTGTAAACAATTGAAAAAAGATACTTCTCTGTGAGTTAAAAATTTCGGGATTTTTTTTGAGATTTTGGAATATCATGACGAAATAAAAAAAAAATTGGTGTCTTCTTTTTTTCGATAAAGAATGTACAAAAAAAATATTTCACCCCAAAAAAAATATTGAGGTGTAAATATTGTATGGAATGACGCATATAAACATTTTCTAAAAGAAGATATCAAACTTCTCATTTCATAAAAAGAAAAAGAAAATACAGACTGCGTAATACCCTGCGTAACATTCGGGTAAATATGGGGAATTCATATTTTCGCTTGGGCTTTTAAAAAGTTCGATGTTCTATAAACAAAGGTTAAAATTATATTTTTACCAGGAAAATTTTGTTGTCAGCTTAGTACTTGTAATCAAGTAGAGTGTAATTAAACATATTAGGACAAACAATGTATGACTTAAATTAAGAAAAAAAAAATATGCGCAGGATAAAAAATGGTGTTCAGACAAATATTTTAATCAAAGTAAAAAAATATCCCTTCAATTTGACAGAAATTATTACAGAAAACTACCGCATCGCTGCTGCTAGCACTGACGCTTAAACGGACAAATGTATGTATAAAAAATACTAGTGGTCGTATTTTGTTGAAACTTTACTGCTACAAAAAATATTTCACAGTGATTTTAAAAATTAAATCGTTTTTTTGTACCGGGTACCAATTTTGAAATCGTGGGTTTTAGTACCTGTCACAAATTTTGATAAAATCGGTGTGGTCTTTCGACCTTCGGTTATTTCAAAAGTAAATCGGTTTTTTTTACCTACAGATTAACAAATAAAATTTCGTAAAAAGGCAGAGTGGTCCCGCCAATTTTTTTTTTAATTAAAACAAATATTTTGCGTAAAGATTTCTCTATATCTATAGCATTTTATTAATACGCTACGCTTATTTTCCTTTTTTTTGAAGGCCAACAGCCAATTTAAGTAAAAAATTATTTTATTTTTTGAATTTTTAATGGAAATTGACATAAAGTAAAAAATCATTTTCCATTTAAATTGCTGGTGAAACCAGCGGCATGTTTCTTACTGAAATATTAATTTATACTTATATGCAGGCTTTAAGGCGCACAAATGGCTTGAGGAGACTTCGGAAAATAAAATAGAAAGTGAAGTTCGCACTGCAATGAACTGCTATGCCCATAACAAGCCCGAAAGTTCTTTGAATTAAGATTGATTCTCATTCAACAGGCAGTTCTGTTCTTTAATGTGGAAAAGTGGTATGCAGTCAAAAAAAAGCTTCCAATAAGAGTAACCGTTGGAGTTGCTAGCCCAGGGGATTATTAAGTTAGTAACTACTACCAGCTTTACTAAACGGACATTCAAAAAGTTTCGGCTGAGTCCCGCTGTCGAAATATCTCAAAATCACGCAAGTGTTGTTACTTTCTTGCAGCTGAAAAATATTAGGGGTATTCTCTGAGTCTTGCAAAGCTGTCCCATAGGAAACCCGGTTTTTACCGTGCAATCCGTGCACCGGGTAAGGGCTTTGCGAGATTGCGAGAATACCCCCCTTATGACAAGGCTTTAGCGGTTTATGAAAAGTTCTTCCTGCTACCCATTTTCCGTCAATCCAATGATTGAAATACGAATTCAAGTCGTATATCCTACAGAATCACAGATGACTTGACTTTCACCGAGGCGGAAACTCCGCCTGACTTCGCAGTTGGGTGTACGTAATCAAGTAAGGTCTCTCGACTTTAGGTTTTTACTTTCTTTTGCGGGTTTGTGCTAAGATTTTTACTAGCAAGCTAATTAACAACCAGGCCTCACCTCATCGGTTCCCAAGTCATCAACGTGGCATGTTGGAATGCTGCCTTAATTCTCAAAATACAGTTTCCCCAAAAATAGTACATTCCTTATAAAGCTGTTTATGTCTCCTTGGACTAGATTTTATGGCAGACATTTCACTGATTGGAACATGGGATCTTCTGAAATTGTCCTCTCAAGGAGATCTCTTCTTTTTTCTAGCTATCCAAAACTTTTTTCAAACCTCATTATTTTTCTCCCACAGCCTTTCTACATGTACCAGTGGACTCATACGGAAGCGCCAACCACATCTGTCCCGCTCACGCCTGGCAGGCTGGACACTGTAGCAGTGTGGCCGCATTGCAGCACACCCAGCACAGTGGCGCGCATACCGAAGGGTGTGCAAGTTGACACCACAGCTGATCTCTTTTTTCAACAGAATCTCCGCA
>NW_016191495.1:0-3578 GCF_001687245.7 Rhagoletis zephyria | reverse complement strand
CGTCTCAATCACCGTCTGCTTGACGCTCGCCTTGATCGCCGTGAAGGCCTCCTCGCGGAAGGTGTCGATGAAGGTGAAGCGCTGCAGCTTCAGCATGCCGTAGATGATCGAAAGGAGGCGCTCCTCCTGGAGCTCCTGGTGGTGATCGGCTGATGGCTCATCAGAGTCCTCTTCTTCCTCCTCCGTCAGCGGCCGATTCCACTCAGCGGTGAGGTACTTCACAAACTCCTCGTTCATCATCTGCTCAATCACCTTCTCAATCTCCATCAGCTGCAGCTTCAGGTGCCTGAAAAAAATAGTGACAGAGGAAAAAATGTAAACAAAGCAATTTCGAAATCCGAAAATCTCCCTCTCAAACTTACCTAAAACTAATCACCCCGCTCAGCTCCTGGGCGACCACCTCCTGCGAGGTGGAGATCAGGTCGAGGGCGCCGGCGTAGTCGTTCTTGCTGAGCAGCAGCTGAATGGTGGGCTGCGTCTGGTGGACGGTGGCGATCCAGGTGATCTTCTTGGCGGCGTCGCGGTACTTCGCCCGCAGCCCCGTCAGCTCGATGTTCGTCTGAATCGGCCGAACGAGCTTCGCCTCCAGGTCCTCGCAGCTGGCCCTGATGTCGGCCACCTGGCGGATTNGTCTGGTGGACGGTGGCGATCCAGGTGATCTTCTTGGCGGCGTCGCGGTACTTCGCCCGCAGCCCCGTCAGCTCGATGTTCGTCTGAATCGGCCGAACGAGCTTCGCCTCCAGGTCCTCGCAGCTGGCCCTGATGTCGGCCACCTGGCGGATTGCCACCTTCAGGCGGTCCATGACGCGGTCCATGCTGGCCATCACCTGGAAGAAGTCACCGGAGCGGCGGCCAATCTGCGCCGCCAGGTCCGCCTCGGTGGCGTCGAGGTACTCGCTGAGCAGCGACTGGATCTCCTTCATTGACCGCTGCTCGAAGAAGGACTCCAGCGAGTCGATGGAGGTGGTGGTGGTGATAGAGGAGGAGGTGGCTAATGATGGTGATGATAGTGGGGGTAAAGATGAGACGTCTTCAGCGGAAGGGAGAGAAGAAGCACTTAGTGGTGGTGGCGGTAGTCCATCTCCGCCGCCAAAAAGGGCGAGGAGGCTGAGGAATGTTTCGCCGTCTTCGAGGTTAAAGTTGTCGTCGAAGAAGAGTGAAGGCACGCTGGTTTGCGCTTTCGAGCTTTCGAGCAGTTTTTGCTGAGCAACAGTAGAATTGCTCCTTTTTAGAACCGCGGCATTTCTTCCACCACCTCGCCGACTCTCCCTGAGCTTCTTGAGGTAGGCGTCAAAGAGCACCTGCGAGGGCTTCTTCAGCCTTGCGGAGCTACCGTGGTAGGGAAGGGGCGGCAGCGGAGCGGAGGCGCTCGGTTCCACAAAGCCGGCGCCCCACTCCTTCGTGAAGAGGTTGTCGTAGTAGGACCGGGCCCTCGAGGGATCGTTCAGCGCCGAGGTGAGGTTCTGCGAGGAGGAGTAGATGGTCCACTCGCCGGAGCCGCCAAAGCCAGGCGGGCCGTTGCCCACCTCGGCAATNGAGGCGCTCGGCTCCACAAAGCCGGCGCCCCACTCCTTCGTGAAGAGGTTGTCGTAGTAGGACCGGGCCCTCGAGGGATCGTTCAGCGCCGAGGTGAGGTTCTGCGAGGAGGAGTAGATGGTCCACTCGCCGGAGCCGCCAAAGCCAGGCGGGCCGTTGCCCACCTCGGCAATCACATTGGGTTTTGGCTCTCGAAGCAGCGGCGGAAGGTGATAGGCCTCGAGGCCGAGCAGCAGCTTCGAGGGGCTGGGAAAGTCAGTGGAGAAGAGTTTGTGGTGGTGGTGGTTTGATTTAGTTCCTTGGTTTCTTGATCGGTGGTGATTGCTGCTGCTGGTATCACTGCCCTGGTCACTGCCGCCCGATTCAGCCGTTGAATGTAAGGAAGAGGAATTTGTTGATGAGACGTTTCTTGAGGACACGCTTCCCGACGCCGAGGTCGCAAAGATGTGACACTTGGCGATGTGCGTCTCGTAGTCGCGGTCGTTGACGCCCTCGCAGGGCAACAGCGGACAGATCTCATTGGGGCCGTACTTGCAGACGTGCGAGCCGCCCTCCTTGACGCTGTGCCGCTGGCGAAGGTGGTCGCCGAAGGCGTTCGGACTGCTGAAGACTTCTTTCGGACAGAGCTGGCACTGCTTCCAGGGCTTATCGGTACTCATGGTCCGGCTGCTGCTGATGGTGATCATGCAGCATCAGGATGTTCTAAAGAAGAAGAAGAAGAAGAAGGTTGTTTTGTTGTGGTCTGCTCTATGAATGCTGCTGCTGCTGGTGGTGGTGGTGGTTGTGCAAGGAGCATGATTTGACAGATGAAGGTGAGCTCCTCGTCGAGGATGATTTGCCTGGCGGATGATGACGGTCAGCAGATATCCTCTGCCTGCTGCTGTTGGTGATTCATTTCAAAGGAGCTTATGCAGTGCAACAGTGCCAGCTGATTAGAAAGTGGTTGTAGAGCCTGCGAGTGCCGGCAAAGGTCAGAGGTCAGGCGAAGATAAAGCTCGATAACTTTCTCCCTTTGGTTCTGTAAGCAGAGCAGATTTGGACCTTACGGTGATAACACTTTCCCGTTTTCAGAGGAGGATGTCGCCTGCCGGTCTGTACAGCCGCAGCAGCAGCAGCTTGTGTTTGTTTACACGTGTAAGCGAGACGATCCGATCGACGACGGCGACAGTGGCTGTGGCGGCGCTGGATGTCGCTGTGTTTGAGCAGCTGCTACTGCCAAAGCTGTACAGCGAAATGTGAACAGCAGAGCGCGGCAATGATAGATCGAGAAGAGAGGAATAACCAGGGAGCCAATCTCTCCCCTTATCTTCGTCTTCCATCTTTTTTGAGAGAATCCCTTCTGTGTATGGCTCATTTGCTCTTCACCTGCACACAGAGAGGAATCAGCTCGAAGTTCCTGCATTCACTGCCGCAACTGAAGTACTCTATCTTCTGCTTTCACTCTCACTCTCTCCGTTGATCATCAAGGCCAAAGTCCAACGACAACTGCTGATCAATCAGCTTAGAGACAAGCAAAGGGTGACATCACTTTCACTAGTTCGGATGTCACACACTTGTCAACATCGAAGCACTCACTTCATTCAATCACTGGCGTCATCCACTACCACCAGCCGATAAACCGATTTCTTCTTTCCTTCTTTCTCCTCGCAAGACTCTCTCAATAGAAAAAACAAAAACTGCTGAAGATCCAAAGACATTAGCTGCACTCTTCACTTGACTGGACTTCACTTGCTGCACTGTTAACCCTTTACCAGTGTCTCTAACAAACATCTCTCTGAAAACATCTCTCTTCATCGCACGTCCAGTCTGAATGGGAAATTAGAACTTTGATTTGGCGCTCGAGAAACGAAAAATTCCCCGTTGACCAGAAAAGTTCTAAATTAGGTTCGCAATCATCTCAGAAGCCGCACACCTGATGATCAAACCTGATGAAAGTCTCCGCTCCTCTTCACCTTATCCGATTGTGGGTTAAGTCTGCTGCTGTTTTCACTGGAAAGTCTGCCGCCGCCGCCGCCGAGTGTGCTACAATGTTGTAGACAGTG
>NW_016191494.1:0-3578 GCF_001687245.7 Rhagoletis zephyria | reverse complement strand
ATGCGCTGTATTTTGCAACCAAATGGTCTAATGCTTGCACGTCTTTGTACTTTTTTGTAACTTTACTTTGTACTTTTTTGTAAGATTGACACATTTTTTAAAGTTCAGAAAGAACAGTAGGGCTTTTGGGGTAGGGAACTGTGGTTACAACGAGCCTAGATTTCTCTCACGTTTTCTGCAGACGGCATAACACTCGATGGTAAGGCTTTACTTCGCACACCATCCTTTCATTAATGTTAGAACTAGTGTTGGGCAGTATCGATACCAAAAGTACTCAGAACTCGATTCTCAAAAGGATCGACAGCACCCGATTTTTAAATGAATCGATACTAAATACTCCAAAGTACTCAGTACTCACGAAAGAACTCGACAGTTGTCAGAATCTAAAAGAACTCAAAAGTACTAAGTATTCACAAAAAAACTCGAAAGTACTCAGTACTCAAGAATTCTCTGTTCAATCATTACTTTGATACATGTACTCACAAACTTAAAAGTACTGAATAGATACTTAAAAGTACTGAGTTTTATTTACATTTACCGGTATTTACAAATTATTGTACTCAATTTGAAGTTTCAATAGTTTTCAAGTAGCCACTCGTTTGACATAATTTGGGATTAATATATTAATTTGAATAAACTGCTGCCAGCTTGCGAGATTTCTACACTAATCATTGAAATGTTCCTTTATTGTGAATATATGAACGAAATTTCGGAGCCCTTTTAATGGCATTTTTAAGGAGTTTCTAAGGCTAGGTCTGTATGGGAGGTATGCTTTTTCGTTTTTTTTTCTTGATTTATGTCCTTAGAGATTACATACGAAAAATTAAAGCTATAAACAATATATGGGTCTAAACCACTTTGTGGCGTTACCGGTACTAAAGCTACATGTCTATTTGCAAAATGGTAGTACCTTGCTATTGCTTGCAGCTTTTTCTCCTCTGGTACTATGGCGCAACCAGAACAACTCGCAACCAGTTTTGTTGGTAGAGGGTATTTGAGGAGATGCTCCTCCTCTGGCAGCGTTCGCTGTTGCTGCTGTGGTTGTTATTGCTGTCGTTTTGACGTTGCCATATTTCGTCCCATGAGTAATCCAGAAGTGGTTCGTCCCCTATCCATAGAACCGGGATGCGTGTAGAAGGCAATTCTTACAACTAACCTTGCCGTACCGTCCAGATACTTTTTTTCCTGTTGATTTTAGAGCTTCTCAACGTCCATCTTTCCTTGTGCATTAACCAGATTGCTAGGTTTGTTTTATTACTATTTTTATCTTCAATTCGGCGCCATAATACTTGTACCTACATTAATATCTACAAGTATATTGGGTGATTGATTTTAATTTTACCTTATCAATATTCTTATTATTTTTCTGCTTATCGATATTACGCACTGTAATTAGATTATAAGTACATTTACAGACAAATATACACCATGTAAGTCGCGTTAATAATCTCCTTCTAAAGTTAATTACCGAAACGAAATATTAAGGCAATTACTTAGTCTCCCTTTTGTATGCATACATGCATACATAGTACATGTGTATTTACATATTGGCATTACTTAATTGTTTCAAAACAGTTGGCAATCGTATCTAACTAATAGTTTTCGTAGTTACCAATTAATCAGTAAGACTAATTGCTGAACTCTTTTAAATAGTAATTGCGGTTGTTAACGAAATAATAAAACTTACTGGATTTTTGTTTGTAGTTTAGCATTAGAAAAGTTATATGTACAGTTGCGATCAAAATAAAAGCATAAAAATTCAAAATGGCGTTGCTTGCAACTTATATTTATTTACTTATTTTTAATAATTTTCATTTAAATTATAGTTTGATCTATAAAAGCATGTTCACATCATCGTAGTATACGGCTTATTTGTAATTTATAAGCAAATCATGCTGAAATCAATTAATTTCGTTTGTAAAATCTGTCAACAAATTAAATATAAATGAGATAATTTAGCATAAATCAAGAGCCAACCGAATAAAAAAAGTCTTTCATTTATTTAAAAAAAAATCCCCTCAAAAGATAAAACAGTTTAAGATTAAAAAAATCTGCATAAAAATATTTAAAAATTTGTTCAACGGAATCGTTATAATGATGGTGTTTTTGTTGCTTCATCTTGGAATGATGCTCGCTTATCCTACCTTTCTCTTTCATACTTTGAATAAATTTATTTGCAAAGATATGGAAAGAGTGAGAAAATACCTTTCCAGTGATACCTTATAAGTCTAAATCAGGATAGTTTTGGTCCAGTTATTCAAGTTTTTCTTAGACCAATCTTTGAAAAATTTGAAAATTTTTTTAAATATTTTAATGCAGATTTATTAAGCTTAAACTGTTTTGTCATATGAGGGAATTTTTTTTTTTAAATTCTTTCTCTATGAAAAATCCATTTTTGGAGATATTTTCAAATCAGAGCAGCTCACGTTAATGTTAATATTTTCCCGAAATACTTTGGTGCAAGTCTTAAAATATAATAGATTTTAAACACAATTCCAATGGAAACACAGTACCGTTTTTTTTTTGGTATAAGGAGTGATGCAGTATTATGTAAATTGTTTCTGTTATATGTAGATCGAACTACATACTATACTTTAAATGCAAATGATTGAAAATAAATAAATACACATGATCTGCATTCAATGTCATTTTGAATTATGCTGCTATTTATTTGACCACACCTGTATGTGTGTTATCTTTTCCATCTAAATACTACATTAACTCTGAAAATATATAGTGAGCTTTATAGTCCAGAACTGTTAAGTTTTAATCACTTGACCTTTAACCCGATAGAAATTTACTAACTAACTAACATTTTCATAACTAGTATTCTAAGTAAGCAGTTCTCAAGAAAACTACTCAAAATATTAACATACGGGATTTTTTTAAGTGCTGCATACTGATTTAAGAAATTTTTATAGAAGAACATTTCTTTTCTATTTCTTGTGCGTCATTTTGTATGAATTTTTATTTTTCTCTGAGAGCTGCAGATAGGCGTTAAACAACTATATGGAAAAAAAACCACGAATTTGCATTTATAGTTTTTATCGTTTCCTTAAACGTTCTGTTTGTCGATATCGTTATCGTTTATTGAACATGTGCAGTGACAGAATTCTGTTGTTTGTAACCGTTATCGACTTCCTTATACAAATATTTAATGATCAGCATATTTACATACATACATATGTATGTAGAAAGAATATCAAAAACAGGTAGGGTTTTTTAAAAAGTTGCATGTAACTCCGCTGTTTTTAACTTGTAACTTTAAAACTTTTATTGAAGGTGTCTTTTAATATACATATTTTACCAAAATCTGTGAAAAACGCGGTTTCGCCGTAGGTGAGTGGCTAGGGATGCGTACTTACCCTCAGTAGGACCCAGGCCCGACTAACATGAAAAAATTTAAAAACTTCCGAGCATATTTCTGCCATGAAAAAGATTCTCATAGAATGCATAGTAACATCAAGGCGCCCATTAAAAATTGAAGGAAAAGCTCGACACGGCAGCAGCCCTAAAAAATAGCTTTCACTTTAACACGGTTTTTTAAACATTAGCCGTATACATATAGTGCATATGAA
>NW_016191493.1:0-3579 GCF_001687245.7 Rhagoletis zephyria | reverse complement strand
AAATAAAAACAAAATAAAAGATGCGTAAAGATAAAAGCAAAAATGAAGATCAAGGTAAATTTAAACACTTTACTTAAGAATATAAAGGCAAAAGTGAAGGGAAATATGTAGAAGAAGAAAATGATAACCATAAAAGCAAAGACAAAGAGGACGCTGAGGATAGCGATTAAAGTAAAGATGAAGATAGGAGAAGAAAGATTAAAATAAAGGTAGTTAAAGAGGAAAGGATATAGAGAGACACAGAGACTCAATCCGGGAACTATTTTGGGATTTTAGAGATTTCCGGGATTCTCGGGACTTATCGATAAAATAATCGATATTTTTATCGGTTTTGTTATCGAAATTTTTATCGATATTGTTATCGCTTTTGCTATCGATATTTTCGAAACTTATCGATATTTTTATCGATTTTGTTATCTATATTTTTATCGATATTTCATCGATTTTGTTATCGATACTTTTCGATTTAGTTATCTATATTTATCGATTTTGTTTTCGATATTTATCGATTTCGTTATGGACATTCATCGATAACAAGATGTTTATCGATTTTGTTGTGGATATTTATGTATATCGATATCGATTTTGTTAACGATATTTTTATCGATTTTGTTATCGATATTTTTATCGATTTTGTTATCGATATTTTTATCGATTTTGTTATCGATATTTATCGATTTTGTTATCGATATTTACCGATTTTGTCATCGATATTTATCGATTTTGTTATGGATATTCTTATCGATTTTGTTACCGATATTTTTAGCGATTTTGTTATGGATATTTTTACCGATTTTGTTATGGATATTTTTATCGATATTTTCATCGAGTTTGTAATAGAATTTGCAACCAATATTATTATAGATTTTGCCATCGAAATTTTTATCGGATTTTTTTAACCACCTCTGAGACAATACCTTTCACTACCGTTGCAAAAAGAATTATCGAAATCGGTTGACGTGGTCCAGCGTTATGCGGTAACATACATAAAAAAAAAAAAATATTCCGACGAACTGATGACCTCATCCTTTTTTGGAAGTCGGTTAAAAAGACAAAAAATATAACCTTAAGCCAAAGTAGATGTATATATGTACATATGTACATATGTATGTATGTATGTATATTGGTTATGAGACAAAATAGATATGTATGTAACGTAAGCTTCACTTCTCCAGTATGGCCCAGGCGCACTTACTTTTTTTCGTTTATACACGGCTTTGTTCTGCACTACACAGATGCTTTTTCATAGTTAGGAGACACAAACCAATAATTTGTATTATCATTTTAAAATGTTGCCTCTGACGGGATTTGAGCTTAGACCTTCTGAAAGTTATCAAATAACATCAAGCGTCTCCGCACACACGGCTACAGTCGTTCTTCAAATTTCCTTTCAAATGTTCAACTTGAATCAATTTTGTTCGTCGGTCGATTTTGTCCTTCACTTCACAGATGCTTTTTCGTAATTACGAAAAACCAAAATGAAAATAAAAATAAACAATTATATGTTGCCTTTGACGGCATTCGAAATCGAACTTGCTGGAAGCTAAGGCCAGTGTCACACGATTAGTACATTTGTACAGATTTGTACATATTTTATATTGGGCTATTGGTACAAATTGAAAAAAATTGCGACCACAATTGTTTGTAGGCACACGATTCGTACAATAAGTACATCAAACTTCTATTGAAAAATTTGGCCAGACCATTTTTCGTGATTGGGCTAAAGGAAAATATTTGTGCATTCACACAATTGGGATATAATTTGCACAAAATTGTTGGCAAATGCCCAATCCTGTGACACAATCGGCTTTACAATCGGTGTATTTACCAGGAACAAATTAAACAATAATTTGGTTGAAGAAACCATTCTTCCACAGTGAAAATTTTCTCGTAGGTAAACAAAAGTCGTCAGTGGCCGAAGCAACGCCTGTTTTAACATAAAAGCATGTTGCGTCTCTTATGTACATACATATATGCCTGTCTTCAAGTCGTCTACTAAAACATTTGCTAGTACTATGTAACTACATGTCGCTCATTTACAAAAAGACGGTCATAACTNAAAAAAAAAAAAAAAATTTTTTAAATTAATGAAGCAGAATTACTTCATATTGCGTAAAAATTTCGTGTAAAAATCTGTGTAGTATCCACGCAAGACAATATGCATCTCGTTTTCCTCATTTTGCGAGCAAAGTGAGAACTTTAAAACGCCTACTACATAATTTCCTTTTTTGAGTTATTTATGACACCATTTTATAAACGATTATGCGGTACGGTTATCAAAAGGATGATGTTATGAAAACCACAAAAGTCAACACAAATAAAAATGCAAAAACTAAACAGCCAAAAGGCATTGATAAGCATATAAAGCAGACCGTGCGTTAATACAGTGATGCCTGTCAGCGCCGAAATTGCAAGGAAACAGAATTATTTTCCCACATTAGATCTTTTAAATTTTAACCAAAAAAACTACAAGCCGTCATTGTGGCAAAACAATTGGGCATGAGGCCCAATGTTTAGGCGCCAATTGGACCGAAATTAAATATTCGCTGGTCAAGGCGAAGGGAATTAATTAACAAAAAATTTGTGTATGATTACATGCTTCCGCTCGTAGGTTCCTATTCTAACGGGTTTTACTGTTGGCTTGGTTATTTGTTTGTTTTTANTGTATTGTTGATGTATTTTTTTTTTGTATATATTACCGTTGTGGGTGGATAAGTGCTACCATTTAAATTTAGTTGCAATGACAAACATCTTAAAAATACATTTTACATGTTTATGTACGTATCTATTTTTATTATTTATTGTATTTAAATTGAGCATTCGAATACAGCCGGGGCGTTGGAATAGAATTGGTAGAACTGATGCTAAATGAACCATATAGTTACGTTATGTTTGAAAGTGCATATTGAAATTTTACGCACTAAAGGATAGGTGAAAATTACGGCTTAGCCACAATTCGCCTGCGGAGAAAAATATAGTCGTGAAATAATGGCAATGCGATAGCATGGTAGTCATTTGATCGAACACATTTAGCAGACATGAAAATGAGGAAATGAGTGAAATGAGGAACAAAATGCTACATTTATCCTTCTTGGATAGAACAGTGGTGAAGCGTAGAGGCATTAGTAATCTGCAGCCCTGGCATTTGGTGGGGTTCTAACAGTGTACTGTCCGTCTGAAATTCACGTAAAAAGATTGAAAAATCCCATCTGACTCTCACTCACATACATTGAAGTATCTTGCCTCGCCCTTTATAAATATCGGGCGTATCATAACTTTACGACAATCACATATTGACAACATTTTACCATTTATCCAAATATTTTTTAATTTTAGTTATTTGTTTATAAAAATATAGCATATTCTGTAGCAAATGTCATATATGTATGTAAATCAAAGTTAAAATCTTTGTGGAACATTTGAAAAAATTATCAGCAAACTTTTGTAAAAATTCACAACTTACCAATTCGATTTTTTAGAAATATTTGGAGTATGCAGTTTTTGTAGCCCATTCAATTCTAGTCAGTATAACAAAGTGCAAGTTTAAAGTAGCTGGGACTTACCGTTGATTTTTGGCAA
>NW_016191492.1:0-3579 GCF_001687245.7 Rhagoletis zephyria | reverse complement strand
CGTGGTACAGCGTACACATCCAAGCAGTTCGAAAACTTCTGTGATGACCGGCTGTGAGAATCCCTCGGTCGAATGGGCAAGTCGAGAGGGCCAACCGAACTATCTTGAATTTTCTGCGAACTTCTGGTACACATGCTAAAGAGTGGGACGATTATTTGCAAAAATTACAATGCAGCGTAAATGCTCAAGTGAATGCGAGCACAGGGTTTAGTCCCAATGATCTAATATTTGATTTTAAAATTCGAGACGTAATACGAAACAAGCTTTTGGCAGCGGTCATTGACGATCGTGATACACTCCCTATGGCAGATAGAAGGGTAGAAGCTCTTACTAAATTGCAGCAGCAGCGAGAAAAGTGGAACAGAGATTCGACGCCAAACACAAACCTCCCACTCAGTACAAGGTGGATGACCTGGTGGTTATCTTAAATGAGCTACAATCCACTGGAGAATCGCGTAAGCTGGATGCACGATATCGTGGTCCATATGTCGTCACCAAGGTGATTGGGAAAGATCGATATTTGATCGAAGACATCGATGGAATGCAGCGGAAACAGAAGCGGTTTAGTTCTATTTATGCATCTGAACACATGAAACCTTGGTGTGCACTACCGCCCACCCTAGATGATACCGCAGATGACATCGAGGCGATGTCATAGTAGGATGGGCCGAACTGTCAAATGATATATTTTGGATGAATACCTTTTTCTGTAAAGCATTACTTTGAATACTTTATAATGCGACCCTGACAGACAATAACACAAAACACATACAAGAGAAACGAACAAGAAGGAGACGACGCAGTTGCAACGAACCGCGAACGAGGACAGTCGATTGGACATAAGACATTTTTCGATATCGAATGTTAATAAAAAAACTACGCAGTAACTTTAAAAAGACGAGTGTACAATTTATTTCACTCGGAATTCTTGACACGAACCACCTGACCCCAGCGAAGCATGAGCATGTATTCCGTAAAATTCACAGCACAACAACAGCATTTAACGCCATAAATACCCAGATAACTCGTGGTCTTAACCGAAACCACCCCTGTGAGAGAACCATTCTAGTTGCGCTGGACCTGTCTAAGGCGTTCCGACAATGTCAGCCATTCAACGCTACTAGAAGACATAGAGGCCTCCTCTCTCCCACAGGGACTCAAACGGTGGTCGGCGAATTGTCTGAGTGGTCGTCACTCGTCAGTAACTTTTGGAGACAAATCGAGCAAACCTAGGAAAATAAAACAGGGGGTTGCACAGGGTGGTGTCCTTTCCCCATTATTGTTTAATTTTTACATTTCATAGCTCCCTTACCCACCAGACGGAGTGTCGACAGTCTCTTATGCTGACGATTGTTCGATCATGACGTCTGGGAATGGAATTGATGACTTGTGCTCGAAATCAAACGGCTATCTCACCGAGCTTTCTCGCTTCTTCACTGCACGGAGCCTAAGCTTCTCCCCTACAAAATCCCCAGGCACACTTTTTACCACCTGGACGAAGGAGGTCAGACTACAACTGGGAATTCACGTCGTTGATACACCAATTCCGACGGTGAACAATCCGAAGATACTCGGAGTAACCTTTGATAGTCTGCTGTCCTTCTCGGCGCATACAACCGCAATTGTCAACAGAGTACAAAGCCGCAACAAGGTCCTTAAGTCGCTAGCCGGAAGCACCTGGGGCAAAGACAAAGAAACGTTGCTGGCAACGTACAAGGCAATTGGTCGGCCGGTTCTGAACTATGCAGCGCCCGTGTGGTCACCGGGGACTAGTAGGACGCAGTGGGTGAAGCTGCAGACTTGCCAGGACACGGCACTCAGGACAGCGACAGGATGCCTTTTGATGTCGCCACAACACCACCTGCACGAAGAGGCCCACATGCTCCCTGTTAAGGAGCACAACACAATGCTCTATAAGCAGTTTTTGGTTGGGAGCCACAGACGTGGCACCCAAACAAACAACTCCTTGCAGAAGAGCCTTCGCCCAGGAACGTCAGGAGGCATCTCTACGAACTGACGGACGAAGTCCAGAGGTTCATCAAACAACAAATCTCTTCGTATGCCCTCTGAATCCCACCTCACTAACGCCCCTGTCCCTATGGACAGACCCCGTCGAGGCTGCACGCTTCCTGGGGCTATCGCTAGTAGAGCTTGCCGACAACGATTGAGGGACAAAACGATCTGGGCGGGGTTGTTGTAGCCGCTACAACAGCAACAACAACAAGGTGTAGCCCTATGGACGTACAACTTTTGAGGTATTTCGCCGACCTTAACGGGGTTAGATCACCGAAAAAAACCCCACCAAGTAATTCCGGTACGTAGAACCGGCTGTCGGGGGAATGCGCGCTTAGGGATTATAACCCTTACTAGACTAAAAAAAATTCGGCACTTCCGTTGAAGTGTTCTACAGAATGTTTCTGGAATGCAAGGCTCGTTATGAGGCAGACAATTGGATACTATGGTTTACACACGGTTCTTATTTAAACGGCATACCCGCAAGCTATGCATTGGTCGACAATAATGCATACACCATAAGGATGCAAATTCTGACTGACATCGTATCTTCTTTCACTGCAGAAGCCACCGCGATACGAAGCGCGATCACTTTAGCGTTAGAAAGTCCCTCTAAAACTCTTATATGCACGGACAGCCTGTCTGTCATCAGAGCAATTCTAAACCCATCTCCTAGTGCCACGACAGTTTACGTGATCAGAGATATGCTCATACATACCCAGGGCATATTGGTATTCAGGGCAACTAAGCAGCGGACAGAGCAGCAAAATCAACATGTACAGCCCCTGTAATTTTGGACAACACAGAGGAGAAAGCTGATACGCGACGTTATATTTTACAACATCTGCACAACAAAAGCGTCCAAGAATGGTATAGCTACAGCCACCACAACTATACAACCATTAACCGAAACCTCTGCACGCCATCCAACCCGACTAATATTTGGAAAGGCCATATTGTAAAATTTTCAAGACTTCGCCTTGGACATAGCAGGTGCACCCATCAACACCTCTTATCAGGTGATCCAGTACCTCTCTGCCTACACTGCCAAAATGCTTTCACCTCAAATTACATTTTTTCTGAATGCTCGGCACTAGCAGAAGCTGGAACGAGGCACCTTATCAAGAACTGGACAGAGCTCCTTAAAGTACCCACCAAGGACAACATATCTTCAATCAACTACTTTATCAATGCCATTCAATCGCAAATTTAAGTATGTAGTTCAAATTTTCACTTTACATTTCTTGCTAACACACACGTACAGTATCGGTCATATCTATAGCTAGGGATAAATCGATACAAGTAAAACCAAGTACATATTCGATACTTTTCCCAATTTACCAAGTAGTTTTTTACTCGATACTTTTTACTGCGATCCAAGTAGGTATCGCAAAAAAACCCATTGATACCGCCAGCTACTCCTTTATTGCAGCTGACACACAAAAACAGCAAACTCAAAGCCAAGCAAACACACAAAACAAAACTTAACTAGTACCCACAACAACTACGAACCCCACTTCTCCCTTCTCAATAACACCGAACATACCAAACTCTCAAAATTTCACT
>NW_016191491.1:0-3579 GCF_001687245.7 Rhagoletis zephyria | reverse complement strand
TATGAAATATGCATTAATTTCAGTGTCGGCGAGTGATGCCACATACATACATATGCATATACATATGTACATACAGTTACATTTTCATTGTAGATAATGGGTGCGAAAAAAGTGAAAGAGAGCAGCATAAAATATTTGGCGTGTTCATTCGTTTGTAGCACAAATATACGCGGTCAGGTGCCAACACTGCTTCCATCCTTGAGCACGCAAAAGGTCTGTGGCTGCAATGGTTTCCATATTCATATGCATCCAAATTTGTTCCTTGTGCCAATGCTCTTAAAATGCCGCTTTAAAGCATAAAGGGACTTCACACCTGCTTAAAATGGTTATGCCATGGCTATTTGAATGTATATATACATACTATGTGTAATAGGTACTGAATTTATTTTCTTCTTTCTTCAAATTTTCTTGTGTAATTCTGCTGTTAACTACTAAAGAAACTTTTGGCATTTGGAGGGAAAATAAAGCTGCTGCGTGAAAATCTGCACTTACGACAATTCGTTTTTTTTTTTGTTCTCAACGCACGAAGCTGATCAGCATCGGTGAAAGAGTGTGTTATCGCTACCGAGTTCCGCCACGCAAAGTGAAAATTAAACCTATTTTACACTTAAGCTGCGTTTACACGGGTCGATTTTCTAGTCGATTTTTGTCGTTCAACCAAAACGGACCCTTTAAATAAATTCAACTGTAAAAAATGTAAGCTCTTTGGCTAGTCGATTTTTCTGTCTACAGACACCGACCCGTATAAAGGAAGCTTTAGGAGTTAATATGTAGCTCTCGGTCTGTCTGGCCCTTTCCGTTCGAGATCAAAAAAAAAAACAACTGGCCGAAGAAGTGAGAAGGAGGGTCTAAGGGCATTTTTTTACTAAAATTTTACTTCTCATTAAACACATCGAGGGCTTACTTGTAACACTACTTTTTCCAGCCCGGATAGGACTCACTTCCGTTAGCACCTAGGAATCCATGTCTTCTTTGTTGTTCACATCAATGATGCCTATGACATTCAGCAATTTTACTATTATAGCAAAGAATCGAGTTCAGCGTCCTAGTCAAGACTTCAGGCGTTTCATCCATTTGAAACGCTTTCATCATCACCAAGCCCTCCTATTCCTTCCTAATCGGTGAGGTGTCTAAGCGACGATTGTTTCGTCGGACTTGGTGGGTGGCTTTAGTATAATGTGCTCTGCTGAATGTTCTTGGCCCTACCACAGGTCGGTTCTACTGAATCGAAAGTATTGGAAAGTATAGACCAAAACGACTTTAGTACGAATGTAAGAAATATAATTAACGCTTTAGTTCCTATATCAAATATTTCATAGTCTTCGCTCAACGTTACTTACTATTAATGGTATATTCTTCATTGAAGTATAATCGCCCTTGACCACCAAATAAGATTTAAAAGGAGTAAACCTACCGAAAACAAAGTGCGTGTGTAAAAATAATACTTTTAGTCGTTTTGGCGTAAACAAAGGACTGGAAATGGTGCTCGAAAAGCCAAGTGGACGTTTTTTCTTAAAGTAAAATATGTGCAGACGAAGCCAAGATTTGGCAAATACCCGCACTTACTCTTTATTTTTTATTTATGTACGTACATACATACATATCTAAATATCGCACACCCACTTCAAAGGTGACACAAAGGACGAATGTAAAGTGAAGTTATTGCAAGCAAAGCTTCGATTCCTCAGCATCAGAGCAAGGTATCATTATTATTTGCCTTAGTGGTTTTTCCCATCACTTTGCACAATCCGTCTTTGTATTGCAGATTTTTTTCGCTGTTGATGAAAATGTGACACGGACGCGACGGTGAGATATTTTTGAGTACATTGGAAGAATTTCATTCTGGGTTTTTTGGTTGCGAGAATGGATGATGTATGTAAACTTAAAAAATGAATAGAAAAACTAGTTGAGACAAAGAAGGGCAGCTAGTACAACAATGAATAAAAAATATTTTGTCAACTAAAGAAATAAATTAAAAGAAAAATATATATAGGGCAAAAGGATTAGTATAAGATAAATAAATGTCAAAAAATATCGGAAGTTTGGCTTCTTTCATTTGAGCAAGAAAAATTTTTAATTTGTTACTTTTTTAAGCTAAAAATTAGGACTAAATCTCTGCCTGAGCCGGAGTTAACCGTTTATTTTTACACTTATTTTTTGGAGTGCAAAAAAACATATTTAAATGAAACTAAACATTCTTCAAAAATTCCGAGTTATTCGAAAAACAAAAAAAAATATGAGGTGTGCACTGCGACCTAGTGATCTATTATGCCCTCTTCTCTTCACATCACTTCATCTAAGCCCAGCTCACTCAGAAAGTTCAATAGTGCCTTCGGGGGTAGGGGGTGGATGTGCTCAAGCTGTGGCCACAATGAGCCTAAACTCCTCTCACGTCTTCTGCCGACAGCCTCACATTCGGTGAGAACCCCTAAGTCTGCAGTGTCCTTTAAGGAAACCTGTTAAAATTCGAAGCCTCTCTTTTGGGAGGTTTATTAAGCCCTGAAATCTTTTCTTGTTAAACCCTCCAAGTAAACTCTTTGCCTGGCGAATTCCTACCGAACTGCGCCAGTTAAAATTCCTTAGTGTGAGCCTCTCTCTCATAAGCTCCTCCTTTATGGTGTTGGGACCCACTACCAGAAAGGCCCTGGGCCAACTGAAGTGATGGCTGCCGCCTCTCTAGCGAGGCAGTCTGCAACCTCATTTACCTCTACTCCCCTGTGGCCGGGTACCCACGCTAACCTGATGTTAGGATTTGACTTCATAAGATAGAAGAACCTTGAGTGCCGCCTGACTATCACTCAACATTATAATTTTCTCATTTCTATACCCTCTACTCATGATTGTTTCCGCACACAGATAGATTGCATAGACTTCTGCTTGGAAGATGCTCGGCTATTTCCCCAAGGGAACAGAGATTCTTGTTCTGGGCCCAAGGACTCCTGTCCCAACTCCATCTGGGGTCTTCGAGCCGTCTGTGTATCAGTGCAGTGTGCACTCCTGGAGTAATCCCTCGAATGCGGGGGCGCTCCAGGTTGCTTTGCTGCATAACGCTATCTACATATTGAAACAACCTAGAATATAAAACACCAAAAATGTTGAGAAGTACCGAACAAATCCAGCAATGTTCAAAAGATCCTGAAAATATATCGAAAAGTCAAACACGACGCATTGCTGAAATTTCCGAAAAATCAAAGAAAATTCTAGGCATCCCGAAAAAACGCGAATATTACGAAAAAGAACACACAAAAAGTTTTAGAAGTGTCGCCGACAAATTAAAATATCTCAAAATTTAAACACGAAAAACCCCAAAATATCCAACAACAAAATTATCGAAAAATCCCAAACAAAACTAGAAATGTACCAAAATCTCAAAAAGCAAATCAAGAAGAGTTTTAAAATTNCCAAACAAAACTAGAAATGTACCAAAATCTCAAAAAGCAAATCAAGAAGAGTTTTAAAATTTACGAAAAGAATTCTGAACAATCCCGAAACAAATACCGACAAAATATTAAAGAGTTTATTGCAGATCTGAAAAATCAATGCCTCAAAAAGTAAGAAGTTACATTAATAAAACTAAAA
>NW_016191490.1:0-3579 GCF_001687245.7 Rhagoletis zephyria | reverse complement strand
CCTAGATATAAAGACCGATTTTTTGGAAGGGACAACGATTAAATCCCTGACGATGATCAGCACTGTTGATAGACGATGACGATTACGACGAAAATGTGGACATTTAATGGACGATGACGATACAGTACGTGTACTTGATGGCCAATGACGATGACACCGAAAAACGAAGACTTTGACCACTTTTGGCTCAGTTATGCTTGCAGGAGCTTTAACAAATCACGTTTCAAATTGGTGCCTTTGCACCCGCTGCTTTGCCGCCGAAAATTTGGAATGATGTGAAAAACAGTGAACGGGATCTTATTTGTATGTGCCGGGTTTTGATCTCCTTCTCTCCTTCCATCCTTCGTCAAATATCAGACCACCGACAGGGTTGCACTTTGAGATCAGTGTTGTGCAACGACATCCCATCCACCAGTNATGACGATGACACCGAAAAACGAAGACTTTGACCACTTTTGGCTCAGTTATGCTTGCAGGAGCTTTAACAAATCACGTTTCAAATTGGTGCCTTTGCACCCGCTGCTTTGCCGCCGAAAATTTGGAATGATGTGAAAAACAGTGAACGGGATCTTATTTGTATGTGCCGGGTTTTGATCTCCTTCTCTCCTTCCATCCTTCGTCAAATATCAGACCACCGACAGGGTTGCACTTTGAGATCAGTGTTGTGCAACGACATCCCATCCACCAGTGTCATTAGGGGGACTCACTAAAATTCAAAGCGGCTAGCTTGCTGGCTGGCCGACGTATCTTACCGAAACTGGTACTGACTTCTGCGCTCCTAACTTGGCCATCTTTAGCGACGAACACCTCGGTTATTCTACCTCGCTCCCACTGGCTTCTCGGTCTTGCGGAATCACACACTATGACCAATTGTCCCGGTTGCAGTGGTGTGACTTCAGTTTGCCATTTAGAGCGTCGAAGAAGTTGCGGCAAGTATTCTACTGTCCACCTCTTCCACAGTTGGTCCTTTAAATTTTGAGCTACGCGCCACTGCTTCCGGAGACACACTCTTTCTTCATCTAGACTAGGCGTTTGAGTTGAATTGAGACATCCCGTCAAGAAGTGGTTTGGTGTTAATGGCTCATCATCCTGCGGCGATATGGCCAATTCGGTTAACGGCCGGCTATTTATTATATTTTCGGCTTCCATAAGGGTGCTTCGGAACGTTTCTAATGTGGTGCCTCTTGCTGCAAAACGCGTTGTAATAGTCGCTTGACGCACTGTACCAGGCGCTCCCAGCAACCGCCTGCTGATGGGTTCGGAGGGCAATTGAATACCCACTGAATTTTGAGTCTTGCCATTTCGCCATCTATGCGGTTGAAGTCAAACACACGTTCATTTTTCAGCTCTTTCTGGGCCCCCACAAAGTTGGTTATCACTTCTAATTCTGATGGGGACTCCTCGACGGTTTATGAAGTTACGCAGGCACAGGATAAACGCGTCAGTTGAAAGCTCATCAGCGACCTCTAAATGCACCGCTCGTGTCGTCAAGCAGGTGAACAAGGCAACCCATCGCTTTTCTCGTCTTCGTCCAATTGTTACACAAAACGGACCGCAATAGTCGACTCCGGCGTACGAAAACGGACGAACGTATGGCGTTAAGCGATCTATTGGCAACTGGCCCATAAGCGGAATCGCTGGTTTAGCTATGTTGTAGGCGCACACTGGACACTCCCTTTTCGTTAACTTAAGTAGTGCGCGCGCACGCGGTACCCAAAACCTTTGTCTCATTTCATTGATGATTAGGCAATCATTTTGATGGTCGTGTAACATGATGGTTTTGAGGTAAAATAACCGGGCGTCGAGCTGTAATAGGCAGGCATCGATTCTGCCGTTGAATTTTAGCGGACCATCGCTATCTAAGAACGGTGTCAGCTGGTATATCGCACTCGATTTCGCAAGAGACGTTTTCAGCTTAATGGCGTTGATCTCTTCGGCAAAAGAGTCGTTCTGAACCTTTCGAAGTACGCTTTTCTCGGCGTTGGCAAGCTCCTTGGCATTCAGCTCTCCACTTTGACGAGTACCAGGCATAGCATTGTAGAAAAATCGGAAAATCCAGGCCACAACTCTAGTGATTTTTAAAAAAGATGAGTAATTAATAAATTTTATAGCATACTCGCCAGAATTTGACAGCAATAAGACTCGTCCCACGCATTCTTCCGAAGCGCAATGGTCGGATGTCAGCTCTGGTATCTCCTGTGGCCAGTGCGATGTATCTTGGTAGAGAAACCCTGGTCCCGTGAACCACCTTGATTGTGTTTCGCACTCAAAGGATGAACAGGCTCGTGTCGCCTCGTCAGCGACGTTCAGCGTTGTCGGAATCTACCGCCATTGGTCTGCAGATGTTACGCCTAATATTTCGGTTACGCGATAGGCGACAAACTGCATGAAATTTCGGTTGGTTGAACGGATCAAGAGTATGACAGTCTTGGAATCACTCCAAAACGTAGTGTTGTCTACTCGGAAATCATGGCAGCGTTCAAGCGACTCTTTAAGGCGGCAACCCAAGACTGCAGCCTGTAACTCCAAACGCGGAATCGTCATGCCTTTCAGAGGCGCACACCTCGACTTAGCGCATACCAAAGTAACGTCGATTTTGTTAGCCCGTCTTACGCGCAGATACGCAACGGCCGCATATGCGCAGGAACTGGCATCCACCAAAATGTGCAGCGGTATGTCCTCCGCGACTGGTAATATCGCGGAATAGCACCGTGGCACCGAAAGACGCTTTGCGGACTGTATGCTTCTCCACCACTTGGACCGTTGCTCTTCCAACTGATACGGTATCTTTTCGTCCCACTCTACTCGTAGTTTCCACAATGATTGCAACAACAACTTCAAACCTACTGTTATGTTTGCCAGGAGACCAAACAGATCGTACATGGACATGGCTATGCCCAGCAACTCTCGCTTGGTTGGAGATCGCGTACCATCGAGCACATCGCGGCCGATTTTGTGAAATTTGAAATGAAATTGTAACCCGTCGTTGGCAGTGTTCCAATACATGCCCAGAACCTTCTCCATCGTTGCTTGACGCTCCGTTCTACTTCTTCTTCGCAACTGCTTCGTCGGCGCTATTGAAGCTTACGACTAGATCGTCGACATACGTGCTCTCGATGACTGCACGAGCACCCCTGGGCATAGTAGACTGGAACTTGGCAGCGTTGGTATTGTGAACGTGCTCCGCACAGCACGGCGAATAGNAGATCGTCGACATACGTGCTCTCGATGACTGCACGAGCACCCCTGGGCATAGTAGACTGGAACTTGGCAGCGTTGGTATTTTTAACGTGCTCCGCACAGCACGGCGAACAAATAGCTCCAAAAATCATTGTTGTCATCTTGTAGGTACGGATCGGTTCTTTCAGCTTTCCATCTCGCCACAGAAATCGTTGCGCATCCTGATCGACGTCTCGTATTCGCACTTGTGAGAACATTTCTTGAATATCTCCGGCGACTGCTACAATTCCCTGGCGGAATCTGTGAATTATAGCTACGAGTGACTGCGCTTGCTCCGGACCCTTCATACGGATACGGAGTTTTTGCGGCTTATGCGGATTAACGACGCCAAAGTGCGGA
>NW_016191489.1:0-3580 GCF_001687245.7 Rhagoletis zephyria | reverse complement strand
AGAATGGCAGCGGCTCATTTTGAGATGTGTTTACGTGGATTTCTGCTGATCATCGCGATTAGCGCAGTTTTGAGCGCTCCACAAAATAAACAGATAACACAAACGAATACAGCTGGTGGTGGGCCGGCGGGTGTGGCAGCGCGAGTGCAAGGTGAGTGAGCGATAACAAAAAAAAAAATAAAACTTAAAACGTGTATTCGATTTAATCAATTTCCATATTTATGTAACTAAATATTTACATACTTATTAAAATTCGCATTCCTCAGATCCAAAATGCCTACAGCCTAAGGAGCCTGGTCCGTGTCGCATGAATCTCGATNTTTCTAATACAATGCGCAAACAAATGCCTGTGAGCCCTTCAAATTCGGTGGCTGTCGTGGCAATGATAATAAATTTGGCTTATTGAAGACCTGTGAGGATGCTTGCGTGGTAGCAAAAACAACGGCAAATAATGCTGCTGCTGCTGCCGCCAATTCGAAAGCATCTGCAGCGGCCGTGGGTCCCAAGGCGGCAGCTGCGATTGCACCCATATCGACGACGACAAAATCACCAATTGCAGCACAGGCGCGACCACAACCAGTGAAACCAATTAAATGAAGCAAATCGTTGACTACTAAATACATATCAAATGGGCTTAGTTATGTTTTCAAAAAATCAGAAATAAAAGCTGAAAAGTGATTAATAAGCAATTGAGAGGCGTTAATCCGCCAAAAAAATCTTTCTCTCGAACATTTCAGGAGCCGCCACAGCGGATGTTGTCATTGTCCATGCTTCTCCGCCATATACCAGCACGAAAATGATGAGTGACTTATAGAGTATGGTTTTCGTACGTCGAGAGGGGACTTTACTCCTGAATTGAAACAACGTTTGGTAAACAGCTTCGTCTACTTGCCTCCGAAGCAAATTTTAAGCGGCTGCAGAAGTCTCTACCTGAGTTTTTTTTTTTCAGTTTTCATGAATCATGACTCATTTCAACTACTTACTGCAGACTTTTGATTTTTAGATATTTCCAATGTGTCTTCTTTCCGTCTGTTCTTATATATATTTAAGGAGTGGTTTGGGGTCTAAAATATTTTTTTTTTACTTCTAGTAATTGTTATAGGAATCTTGAAATAGAACATTTGCAGAAAACAAATTCATTTCCCTCTAAGATGTAAATGGGAGAGTGGCAGCCTCTCAAGTACCTTACTTAACATATTCTCGGATGGCATGTGTTCTCTCTGCAAATTTAATTTTTGGGCTTCCACAACTGTTCAGCGGTTTACCAGCAGAAGTAGCCGCTACGCTGCAGTGGTACGATTGAAGCTGGTGGAGGAATATCTGAACCTCTCTCTTTGCACTGGTCTGTGGACTACTCCTCGACTCAGCGTGCGCTAGGCGAAAATCACGATATGCTAAGTTGCAAAGTCCTTCTGACCGGAACTTTTTTAGCTAGCTAAGCTCTAACTCTTAGTTTTTCAGGTGTTCTGAGCGTCCATAGGAGACCATACGGTACGATTTAATATCGTATTAGAGCCCTATCGTCATAGCTGTTTGAATGATACTTATGTACATATAATTAATGTCTAGAGGACCCCTCGCAGGGTAGCCACCTAGCCTAATATAACTTAAACCGTTATGAGCAGGCTGAAGTCATTTTGTAGATGTCTAAATATTCAAGTAAAAATATGTTGGTATTAGTTTGCTAAATACTTATGTAAGTAAAAGAAGAATTGTGGAAACAATGTCATTGAAATTACTTCACTTCGGAGAACGTCAGAAAAGATATTTTTTTAAGATCCTAATATTAATACACAACTGAAAAAGTTAATTAATGTCAGAAGTGTCAGTTTTGGCTTTTGTACTAATTTCATTGATTTTAATTCCCTTACAAAAGAGAATATTGGCAATTGACATTAATTCTAATACTTTCACTAAAGTACTAGGTGGCTAAATGCTTGCAAACTAAATACTTTATGATTTAGGAAAAATTGAAACAAATACCCCCCTACCTTACACTCACCTCACCTTATCTTACCACAACTCAGTTCCCCTCACCACAACTCACGTTAAATCAGATCACCACACGCAAACTTACAACATCTAAACTCACCACAGCTAACTTAAGCGCGCCACACCTCAACTCACCTCACCATAATTTAGGAACTATTTCGAAATTTTAGAGATTTTCGGTATTATTGGGACTAAATCACGATTTTCAAGAAAACAATTTTTTAATTGTCGGGACTATTTTAGAAATTTTGATGTATTTATCGATCTTGATATTGATAAATTTATCGACTTTTAACCTATGTATTTATCGATATTTGTGCAGTCTAGTTGTAAATATGTATTTAACGATATAATAATCGATATTGTTATTGATTTATGTATTTATTAATATAATAATCGATATTTTTATTGAGGTATTTATCGATGTATTTATTCATATATTTATCGATATATTTTTTATCGCGGGACAACCGAACTAGTGCCTAGAACCCTTAAAAATTTCGAAATAGTCCCAAAAACCCAAAAATTCTAGAAACCCCCAAGTAGCCTCGGAATCCCGAAATAGTCCTTATAATCCCGAAAATTCTGAAGTATACCTGAAAACTGCGAAGTAGTCTCGGAATCTCAAATTGGTCCCGAAGGTCCTAAAAATCCTAAAGTAGTATCGAAAAACCCAAAATAGTCTCGAGAATGCAGAAATAGTGCCGGAAATACCGAAATGGTCTCAAAAATCCTTAAAGAGGTCTCGAAAATAAATGCCGAAATAGTCCCTAATATACCGAAAATCCTTAAATAGAGCCAAAAATGCAGAAATATGTAGTGCCGGAAATACCGAAATGGTCTCGAAAATCCTTATCATCCCGAGCATTCTCGAAAATTACATTTGCGGTCTGCAAGAGATAGCCATAAATAGCATTTACAATAATTACAGTGAAAATTACAATTAGCAAGCGCGACAAAAAACCCATTAACCGCACTAATAAATCCTCTTCCATGCCATTTACTTACTAAAATTTATCACAAATAGACGTTAGCGTCTCAAAATTAACATATTTCCCATTTGTTTTTGTTTTTGCTTTGACATAGTATTTGCAATTTATTGTTATTATTTAGTTTAAAACAGGTAGGTACGATAAAAGTGCAATTTGAAGGCTGTACACACAGCTTACAAAAACAACAACACGGCAAATATACACATGAAACCCCACCGCACGGCTGCTAAGCGCCGACGATCATTGACATTGATAAGTAAGTGCTGATGCCGCACCTGACTAAAACGCAAACGCTGTCATTAAGCCGGCTAGGTTTATAGCTTCCGAGCTGGAGAGCTTCCTAGCTACTACATAATTTGCTTATTGATGCTTACCTTTTTGTTTGAGCTTGCAAATTAGCCGGCTAACGCTGGCTAAGCTTCATTTTTCGCAGCTGCCGTCTGTCGTCGATAGCTGTGGTCGCTCGGTCACACCTGCCTGCGAATCGCTTATGCAAGCTACGGCACAGCGAGAAAACCCGCCTTCACTACTAATGAGTTGGAGCGCTTTTGCTGCGCGTCATACGCCGCGCCACACCGGCCGCGCAAGTGTACGTG
>NW_016191488.1:0-3580 GCF_001687245.7 Rhagoletis zephyria | reverse complement strand
TTTCATTTGATACCCATATTGTAATAATTCATTTTCAAATAGGTGGCAACCCTCTCTGTAGTATTCTAAAACTACAACCTTTTTAAACCTTTTTCATCTGGCAACCATTGCATACGTTGAATTTAACTTTGATTTGACTTTTGAAACAGGTGGCAACCCTTATATATCGAGTTTGGAAACGAAGCCTTTCAAAACACTTATGTTGATACATATGTAACTATATTGTAATAATGCATTTAAGTGATTAAATAAGTTTAATTCTACTTTTTAAACAGGTGGCAACGCTCTCAATATATTTTCAAGCTACAAACTTCTTAAAACTCTTTCGTCTGACAACCATATTGTTATACATATTTCAAATATATACTTTGATATAGAGATCTGCACTGCGACCAAGAGCCTCCGGTCCAATATGATGCCCAAGCGTTTAATTTCGTCCCCTAAAGTCAATGCAACGCTATTCAGCGAAAGAAGTTGAATTTGGGGATGGTTGCTCCAAATTTATGATGACAAGTGCGCTTCCCTCGGACTAGTTTTCCGTAATAATTATTACATTCAGTGTCAGGGGAACTATAACTTGGGGATAGAGTTGTCGCGGAGGAGTTAGCTGGTGCCACCGTTCTGCTCTCCAGTATCTTTTCGCCACTTCGCTGGATCGTAATCGTAAACGACCAACTAGAGGAGTTAGCTAGTAGGGATGATGTGGCACTTTTAGTGAAGGGAATGTAGTTGGATACCCTCTACGACTTAACTCAAGGATATTTGAATCTGGTGGCTAGATGGCATTTCACTTGAAGTTATAAGTTCACCCACGTCGCTTTTCTCTCATTCGGGACATTCGCCTTTCGTTTTCTGACAGGATTAAGTGGGCTTTATTCTATGTAGGAAGCTTTTGTAGAAGACTAAGAGCGCGGTTACGGTTAAGTACGTAGAAATATATCAAGTATACTGTTGATAGAAAGAGAGAGAAGCAACGTCTATGTCACGGTCATGCGGTGGTGAGCTTTTGTTAACACGCAGATCCCATAAGAGAGATCGTGTCGGCTGACACGTTCTCCGTTTTTACGTCCGTGGGCAACTGCGCTTTAATATCCAGGAGAGAGGACAGAAGACTTCAGTGGCTCTAAACAGCTGCAAAGAGGCGACAGGGAAGAGATGGGGCCTCCTCTGCAGGTTATTTCCTGGTTCTAGGGTTTTTCAGGCAGAGGCTGCTGCTACATATTAAGGAAACAGTCGATTGACTACTGTTGTGCGCAATGAAGGTACGCTGAAAGCTTTTGAGAGAATGCCTTAATATCTTTCAGTCGCCATGGAATATTATCACAGAGATATCCAAGAAAACTGTGTGGCTGATGAGCTGGCCAGAGGGGCACCTTCAAGGCAATATCGCAAAGAAAATACGGAGTGGGAGATCCATTGACCACTAGTGGACCTCTATTGGAAAGATGGGCCTCGAGTGAACTCAACCTGGGTGTGTGCTACTGCGAGGTAAATCAGGCCGAGGATGGACCGGGGACGGTGTATTGAGCTCCTTAGGCTTTCGAAGCCGGATTTATCGATTCAGGTGAATGTACTGAAAGTTCACTCTTCTATAGAGATTCGCGCAGTAGTATTAACTAATGAATATGCATGGCGCCAAAACGCCAACATTTAATAAAATTTTTTAAACAGGTGAAACCCTATTCAAAAAAATTTAAGAATATTCCTAATGATTAATTTAAACCATTTCTCAGTGATGAGAGGTCTCGCATAGTTTCGGTTTTCAAATTCCAAATCTCCCTGTAACTTCAAAATATAAAACCTGTGCACATCTATGTAGAATCCCAGTTCTTTAATTTGACTTCTCATTTTGGAAATCCGAAATAACGGTGCAGATGTGATGACCTTAAAAAAATAGATGGCAACTCTAATTAAAAATATTATCAGCCTATAATTTTCTTAAAACTCTTTCGTTTGACGCACATATTTCGATAACTCATTTAAGTGTCTTTCATATAAGTAAAACAAATTCGACTTTTCAAACAGGTGGCAACCTCTTTAAAGGTATTTTCAAACTAAAATCTTTCAACTGGCATTGTGATTTAGTATTTAACTTATTAAGTAATTAGAGCTTAATTTTTTCAACAAAAAACCAAATTTTCAATTGAAAGATTTCTTAGCACTCGTTCTTTTGATAACCATATTTAAAAATTTCATGTAACAGGCGCCAGCCCTCTTAAAAATTATTTTCGAACCAAAATTTGCTTAAATATTTTTCGTCTGACATTGTTATAAATATTTCATGTAACTAATGAATTAAGTGGAAGTTTATTTTTTAAACACGTGGCAATCCTCCTAAATATAGTTCTTAAATAAAGGATTTTAAACCCATTTTAATTGATAACCATCGGTTAGTCATTCATTTAGCTTATTAAATAAGTTTAGTGTGTGTAGTAATGTAAACAAACACACCAATTCATCATCATAATTTGCCAAACTAAGTATTTCTGGGAGCTCTTTCATTTGACATCCATCGTTAATATTTTATATAACTTGGGTATAAAAAAGTTAAATTAGACTTCTCAAATAGGTGGCAACCCTATTAAAAATATTTTCAAACCACTGCCTTCTTAAACCTCTTTTGTATGACACCCATATAGCGATACCTTACTCACTTACTAAATTCCTTTAATAAAAATTGAATTAAATTTTTTTAACATGTGGCAACCCTCCTATACTTAGTTAAGTTGTAAAGCCTTTTCAAAACCATTTCGATTGATACCCATAATAATTGATTTAACTTTTTAATTAATTTGAGCCTAATTTCTTAACAGGTGGCAACTTTTTTCGAAAAAGTAAAATCTTATTGCACATCTACAGGCCAAGCGCTTTAATTTGACACCCCATTTTTGAGAATCGAACGAACGGTGCAGATCTTTTATGCTGCACAAAAAATGCCTTCGCGTATTATATNTGTACATTATCACACCAGACCCCATCCTTCACAGCTGCTTGGATGACGATGACGTATGTGTTATTTGAATACGATCTACATATATTAAGTATATATCGATGGTCCTCTAAAATATCGACTGAACTCAAAACGGAAAAAACTTGGTACAGTTGACCAGTATCACATGTCTTTAATCCTATCCAAAATATTATAAAGCGGTCATAAATATTTAGTTAGGATTAGACATGGATTATAGACTTGTGCCCCTGTTCTGTTTTAATATTTTATTTTGAGTTTCGAGTTGTGTCGTTATTGTAGAGGACCCACCAACCAAACGTAATTTAATTCCTATTATTATGATAACGGCTTAATTAGCAGAGCTGCCTAGCCGACGAAAAGGTGTGCCAACCAACATTTTTATCGAACTTATTTAATGGATTTTAATGACAATCATCAAAGCTTACCTCCTCGTAGAAAATCATATTCTGGCAGGTAAAGAAACAACACCACTCTGTTTTTCTAGTATTTCCTTTTATTTCTTTCATTGCGTTTCCCGCTGCTTTATAGCATAAAATTAACGTACATAAATACAAGTGAACTACATTAATGCATAAGTAAATATATTTCGTTATGGCTCTGCGCAATTTT
>NW_016191487.1:0-3581 GCF_001687245.7 Rhagoletis zephyria | reverse complement strand
CCGCCACTCCCTGGCACGTAGTTTAACCCCCAAAACCCCTCGCTGGATCTGCCACTGATTTAGGAAATACACCCATACGTGCGGCAGGTGAACGGGTTTTTGCAATAATACCAATCCACTCTTCCTCAGACTCAAAAGCGTAAGCGGGCCGTTTCTCATGCAAGGGGTGTACGCCGCCAATCAGTTTCGGCTAGAGTCTGATCCAATTTTTCCACGAACGGAGAAGAAGGAGGCATAAACTGGCGGCGAAACAGAGGTAGCTGAAATCTCTAGAGTTGTCTGTAGAATTCTGCCTAAAAAGTCCCAAGGTCTCTGGAGGCTGCAGCATCGGAGACCTGCTGATTTTTGCTGGAGTACTGCTACCCGTCGTCGGCCATACTTCTGGTGTCTTTTTTAAAAGCAAAGGGTACAACTGCCTCTTCTTCGCAAATTCAGACATGTTAACCGATGAAAACTTCGCCTACATTAGAATCCCATCAAAACTTCTACTCTACTTATAGTCTGGTCTCATTTGTGTGAGGCCACCAAAGGTTCCCGCTCACGCAATGTAAGAAAGGGGCAGCTGATTCGAGGCGACATTACCCTCGACATTGCAGCCTAGGAGAAGAAGGAGGAGAATTGTGGTGAAATGCCTCTCTCAATCCAAGTGTGATTTGCTGAAGGCCGTAATGCAATGGACCGCGCATTTAAGAGGAACAAGCTTTTTTAGGGTGATGACCTCAAAGATTTTTTGGAATGACGCTCTGGATGGATATGGAATCCATTCACATTTGAAAACCGTGCATGTGTTCCTCCGTGTCCAATATTATCAAACACTAGATAAATAAACTATTCGGTAATCTGATTGCGAAGATGAAACACAGCTTCGTAGATACCCTTCAGTGACGGCACGTATAGACAGAGCCTATTAGTGACCAAAATCCTATTTGAAATAAAGTCGGTCCGAGCGAGAACATTTCAAATAGTACCAGGTATCTTTATAAAGACAAAGCTTTCAGAATTTTTCTGTCAAGATTTCGTGGTTGCTATGTTGCACTTCAAGAGCTATAATGGCTTAGAGCCGTTTATTTTTACCCCCGCTTAAGTTTATTTATGTGTGAATTCCTTCGGCTTCAATAGCTATATATAACTATACATCGTAATTTCATTCTGCTGTGATATGTAATGTGCCGAGATTTCTTTTATTTTTCCATTGCAAAAGTATAATAGAACTATACAACTTTTTATGATACTAAAATAACAAGGATAGCACATACTACAACTATACCTTAATTGGTTACCATAGAGGCCCACACAAATTTTTGCCTTTTGCCCATTTGATATGTACACACATGTAATTATTACACAAGCTCGTGTATGTAGCTCATGGCAAGAAAGACTTGCACAACCAAACTCGTTTTACGGTTGGAAAAAAAAACTTTGGAAACCAAACACTACCGGAAGTTTTCGAACACGTAAAAAACATTCCCTTCATCTCTCCAAGTTTCAAACATATCGATAATTACTTTGAATATCAGCACATACCAAAAATGAAGCAGAAATTGATAGGGCAGCATCTGATTTCTTAATTATATGCACATTAGGGTGGACGCATATTTTTTATTTTGAAATCGGTTAACATTTAACCGCACCGCCGGGGATTCGAAATTTTCAATATATCGCATATAGGGAAATACATTTCTTCGTAGAATTATTTAATTTTTAAAAATAAATATTTTTTGGCCGAACCATAATATCACCCTTCAGAAATCTTCAAACAATGAAATGATGATGCATATTTAATTTAAAATTTTTACTAACTACTTTTTCATAACCGATAATCTCATCTCTTATTTACAAAAATTAGTTATTTTGTGTATTCGTAAACACATCACGTACGTAAAAAAAGGGTTAGTAAAATTTTAGAGTTAAAGCATCATAATTATATTGTTGAAAGATTTCTGGAAGGAGGTACTTTTATTCGATTAAAACAAGTAATTTTTATCGCTTTAATTGCAATTCCAGGAAAAATGCTTTTCCCCATATAAAATATATGTTCTCGATTTCCTATAATTCTGTGGAATGAATGGCAGCAATAAATTTCCAAAAATTTGATTTTTCTGTTTATTTTTGGAGCACCCTAATGCACGAACACATATGTACATATATTTACATATGTATGTATTAACGATTGTGGGAATATTCCTTGAAAGAACACTCACTGGCTGAATAATCTGCTAGGAGCAAAACTTTCATGCATTGTTGTTGATATAAACTAAAAGCAAGTTTACCATTTAAATAATAAATAAACGAACACGCACTTATTCGCAAAAAAAACTTCCCAACACAAAAGCAAATGACGAAAACCAACAAAAAATGCCGAAAGCTAAAAGAAGAAGTATTAAAGGTTAACAGTAATTTACACGAAAAACTATTGCAAAAGCGGTTGAGAAGCACAGCTAAACGAAAAACGGATAGAAGGTGCCAGAAATACCAAATTGGCTATGTAAGTGGAAGCATTTGCAAATATTTAACCAACCACTCACTACACCGCTTTCCACTATTCACTTCATCCGCTGGCAGTGCGAGTGATTTTACTCCTAACTAAATGACATTAATGGCAGCCATTGTTCTGTGCCAAGTTGCCAACACCTGCAGGACTATTTTAACGCCACTCCCTCCTCTCTCTCTCATTGTTTGTCATTCTTGCTTGTAAAAAATGTAATTCCATTTATCAATTGGCCACTTTTTGCATACTTTTCAAGGTGTGCGCCAAACTCGGACTTTTTTTACTTTGCCTTTTCGTTTGTTGGCATACAATACAGGCACTACTATTTTGCACACTCTCGCATTACACTTGTATTTGGTGTAACACCTGCTTTTTGGTCTGCAACTAAAAAGTGTGCTTTCCAGTTTTCGAATAATACTAATGGAAGTGCTTACAGTTCATTTAATTTCAATTCGTTTTAATGTAGAGCGATTTCGCAATTTTGTAATTTCATTNTAATTTTAATTTTAAGTAAAAATCTATGTATAAGATAAGTTAATAAATAAGTTAAATACTTATGCGGATGATTTAGTAATACAATAATAAAATCTGGAATCAGGCTATTCCTGAAAACACAATTAATTGAAACGCTGACGATGGTATGAGGGCAGTCATATATGGTCCTGAAGCCGTGATCTTCCTTCCCTTGCGGAAACGATCTACAAAATTTCAAGCGGAGGCTTATGCCATAAATTTTTGTACAGACGTAAATCTTCAGATCATTTAATGCAATTGAAGTCATATAGGGTCACGAGGAAACAGACAAACTGACAAAGGGAGCAGCAGGTACCCGGCTAATAGAACCAGAAGCCGTCCTTGCTATAGGACCACATACCATCTCGCAGAGGGAAGGCTGCTTGAAACAGTCCATTGGGATAAGCCAGCAAAAAACATATTTGAAGTTTCGCCTCCAAGAGATTTACATGGCACTGATACTAAGTGTTTGCCAGAAGAGGACCAAAGCTCAGTAGAGACTCGGAACAAGCTTCGTAAATAGTCGGCACGGTCCATTGTGTCCCTCGCATGTGAAAACTAGGCAAACGATGCCTTCTTT
>NW_016191486.1:432-3581 GCF_001687245.7 Rhagoletis zephyria | reverse complement strand
TTAAAAAAAAAAGTTATCAAGCTCTTAAAAAATCACCCGTTACATACTTGTTTATCCGTACAAATCGCGTGCTGTGGTGTTGATGGATATTCAACATTTGAAAGCAAATTTATATTTCTGGGTGTAGCTGAGTGCGCAAAGATGCTTGCCACAAGTTGTTCATATCCGGAGATGGTCGGGCTCGAATTCCACTGCAGGCAACATGCAAACTGATTTTTTTTTTTAGTTTTTGTCTTGAGTATTCACTTCACGGATGCTTTTTCAGTACGAACGCGGTCATTTTAATATGCGCGCAATTGAACTGAATATTTACCAATATACAGTATTTTCGTTGACGTTTATAGTAAGATTAATTACGTTTCTATTTGATTTTAATATTTTTTTCCCTCAGTGTACGTAGCTGTCGCAACAAATATGTATAATTGATATCGGATGGGTTCAGAAGGCGCAGCAGTTGAGCGCAACCGTTGCTAAAAAAATCAGTGATCGTAATGTGTCTTCTGAACGGCTTGATACATTAGCTGTCAAATTCAAAACACATAACATGTTGCCTCAAATGATCAGAAAAATATTACGATCATCTAACACGCAACTGTTCAGTTGATCAGAAGTACAAAACAACGCGTTCAGAAGGTGCAATCGCAACAGTTACTGAGCTGGCAGGCTAACCTAATATTCAAACACGCCGCCAATTTACTGTCAAACATTTCTCATGCAGATACAACTTGTATGGGACCAACGAAATTGAACGGCGTGCGTATGAAGCTAACTCAATTTTCAATTTTTGTTCTGCGTGACATTTTGATTTGACATTTCGCTCAATGAAATCAAATGCAAACGCATGAACGCCAATTTCCGGTGACGCAAGAAAAAAAATTCTACGGCGTGCGTACCAAAACGCAAGCCGCGAATATTAGGTTTGCCTGATAGGCACTTGATTCTATTACTATAAATTCGGACATGGTAGCAAACTGCCGAAAATCGCTTTTAAAATCATAACGACAGACCTTCGAACAAAATTTTACTCCGCTTTGTCAAAGGCTCTGGTTAACATACTTAGTCGGCTGTCAACACATAGACATACACATGCAACCGCTTATCGATACCAAACCAACGGAATGATGGAGCGGTGGCACCGGTCTCTCAAATCTGGATTTACGTAGGATCCTGCTACCTCGATTGATTTACTACCGACTCTTCTACTTGGTCTACGAACATGTTACAAAGAAGACTTCTAACACGCTAACCTAATATTCGCGGATTGCGTTTTGGCACGCACGCCGTCGAATTTGTTTGTTTTTTTGCGCCACCCGAAATTGGCTTTTGCGCGTTTGCATTTGATTTCATTGAGCGAAACGTCAACTCAAAATGTCACGCGAACAAAAATTGGAAATTGAGTTAGCTTCATATGCACGCCGTTTAATTTCGGTCGGTCCCATACAAAATGTATGTGCATGAGAAATTTTTGACAGTAAATTGGCGCCCTGCGTGAATATTAGGTATATAGGCATAAATGTTATACGGTGGACAAACCTTGGAAGCTATACGAGTTTCTCTAAAATCACAGAGCGTACATGAGAACACGCGGTCAGTACCCGCTGCTTATCACAATTCAAGTAGAAGGTTGTTCGCACTTAGCAATCTCTATGATTGTTCACATGTACTCGTAGGAACAGACGCAGCCCGCCAGCAATTGGAAGCAGCTTTCACCGGTAAGCACCGGTCCTTACGAGGTTATCGATTGTCCCACCGATAAGGTAGATTTACACTCAAAAACTCAACAATAAAGTGGTAACCATATCGACGGATAGACTGAAACGGGCGATGGAAGTTTGACCGCCTGAATTAAGGCCGCTTTCTTATTTGTTTGGTGGCCTAATTTCATATTTTGATCGCGGCCTAACTTCACTTGCCAAAATTAATTATTTCCTGACACCTAAAAAAGTAAGTGGCTTTCTCTNTGGCCTATTTTCATATTTTGATCGCGGCCTAACTTCACTTGCCAAAATTAATTATTTCCTGACACCTAAAAAAGTAAGTGGCTTTCTCTCAGCATGTCACCGGATAGAAAATGTTCTGTCTTTTGTAAATATGAGAGTGTTTTTGTGAAGCTCTCGTTTTTGTGATTATGTAGAAGAAACGTGTTGAGATTCCATTACTACATATGTATGTCAACTGTTGAAAATGATTCTCTTTGAAAACTAATTAATCACATTAACATGCAAACCAAACATTTGCTAAAAATAAGAACCACAAACCGAATGAGTTTTGGTATTTCTCTTTCTCAGTTTACTTTTGATAAAGTCGAATTCATACAAGGCGATTTTACCGGAGCAGATTGTCAAAATGATGTGTTTATTGTAAATTTGTATACCTTTCATGAGCATGAAATGGTATTATAACTTTGGTCCGATGTTTGTAAGTACCAGAATAAAAAGAGATAGACCCATTAAAATGTATACTTATATGATCAGAACGTCGAGCTGAGTCGATTTAGCCATGTCCGTCTGTTTGTATGCAATCTAGTCTCTCAGTTTTTGAGATATCCGGATAAAATTTGGTAGGTAAGTGTATTTTTATAATGTATTAATCATTTGTCGGAACCGGAAGAATCGGACCACTATAACATATAGCTCCCATACAACTGATTGTTCAGATATGAGATTTTTCGTTATAACTTCTCCATTTATGCTGATAGGAACATGAAATTTTGCAGTACTTGCACCCATTATCAACAGAATACTTACAGTGGAAATTACAAAGACCGGGTCACTATAACCTATAGCTCCCATATAACTGATTGTTCAGATATGAGATTTTTCGTTATTACTTCTCCATTTATGCAGCTAGGAACATGGAATTTTGCAGTACTTTCACCCATTATCAACAGAATACTTACAGTGAAATTACAAAGACCGGGTCACTATAACCTATAGCTCCCATATAACTGATTGTTCAGATATGAGATTTTTCGTTAAAACTTCTCCATTTATGCAGGTAGGAACATGAAATTTTGCAGTACTTGCACCCATTATCAACAGAATACTTACAGTGAAAATTACAAAGACCGGGTCACTATAACCTACAGCTCCCATACAACTGATTATTCAGATATGAGATTTTTCGTTAAAACTTCTCCATTTATGCAG
>NW_016191486.1:0-185 GCF_001687245.7 Rhagoletis zephyria | reverse complement strand
ACTTGCACCCATTATCAACAGAATACTTACAGTGAAAATAACAAAGATCGGGTTACTATAACCTGCAGCCCCCATACAACTGATTGTTCAGATATCAGATCTCTTATCATAACTCCACCATATATGTAGCTAGGACCATGAAATTTCCCACCATTTTCACTCATTATTAACAGAATACTTACAGT
>NW_016191484.1:0-3581 GCF_001687245.7 Rhagoletis zephyria | reverse complement strand
AACTGGCGAATTGAACATGGCGATGTCCTAGGAAGTGTCAATTGCCCCCTGCTGCAACCCTTTTTCGATAGTTCCAAACTAGTGCTAAATTCTATAGTTCCGAACCAGTTCTAAAACCGACAGACGAAAGAAAAAAGTATCATGATCTTTCAATATTTTGGTTCTTCCGTGTGTGCGATTTTAAGTTGTTTTGGAAGAAATGTGTTTTCAATTTGAAATTAAATTTGTTTGAATGATTGTAAGAAATGTACGTTTACATACCTTTAGCTGTAGCTGAGTTTGCAGAGGTGCTTGCTGTTATTTCTTAGATTCCAGATTGTCCCAAGATGTTGAAATGTTAACACAAATATTAATTTTGTATTCCCAAGCTATGAAAAAGCTTCTGCGAAGCACAGAATAGAAGCGTATTTGAACGAAAAAGCCGCCGAACACATAGCTATGTAAAGTAAACAAGCCCCCCGCTGCATCCCTTATTCGATAGTTCCGAACTAGTTCTAAATTCGACAAATAAGATCATGTTCGTTCTGCATCCATTTTTCTATAGTCCCGAACCATTTCTAAATTCGTCACTTTAGATATAGTGAAAAAAACTGAAAAAAATTCGTTTTTAAAAATTACCACTTTTCGCCGATTTTGGACTAGTTACTTTTTGGCGATAAAGACCTAGTACGGAACTAGAAATTTGATTCCCTAGTCCGCGGTTTCCCTACAGGGAAACTTAAGTAGTAAGTAAAAAAGAAAAGTGCGTTCTGCTTAAAAGTAAAAACATTAGTTCACTTTTTATTACTTGTCTAAATTTAAGCATATTGATTTTTAAGTAAATTCAGTTCTTTTTAAGCTTATATGTATATGAAGTACTTCGAACGTTTTTGTCGTACTTAACTTAAATAAGATATACAGTCGGTCAATAAAGTTTAGATACGGCGAAGTTTTTACAATACCGGCAACTATTTTTTTAAAATTCTAGTTTTCTTTAATTTTTTTAAAAATATGGTTAATTCTACACCAAAACCCCAAATATCAGAGTTCCAAACCTTATGCAAAATTTAAGAAAACTCTGCAAATTTCCATCCAAATATTGCAATTTACACTCCTTAGAAAGAAGTTAAGTTATTTAGCAATTTTTTTATGTTGTTTGGTAAGTCCTAGCTTCCTCATACTTGCATTTCATTATATTAAAATTGAATGGGCTAAAAGACTGCAAACTCAACTTTTTTCTAGAGAGCTTAAATAGAAAGTGAATTATTTTAACGAAACTTTGCAGGATTTTCTTAAATTTTGCACAAGGTTTAGATTTCTGGTTTTTGGGGATTTTTTTGTAGAATTTACCATATTTTTATAAATAAATAGTTGCCCGTATTATAAAAGATTCGTTATACCTAAACTTTATTGACAGACTGTATTAAGGTAGCTGTACTAGGTTGCATAAAAAAAAATAATTTGTCTCTTATTAAAAAAAGGTAGCGCTGGTTTTAAAATAAATTTAGTGAGAAAGTGGTAACTATTTTGACACTTTTTTTTTTAAATGCCTCTGCATTGCCTTTCTCAATTGCCATTCAGGATCTTGGCCTTTGTTTATTGAATGACTAAGTATAATGATTATTAAGCAACTCAAAAACCATACCAGCGTGATTACCGACGTACAGTTTTGAGAGGTAGCCGCGCCCTTATAAAAGGAATAAGACCCAAACATTTCAGGTCAAAATAACAGTAGGTTGCGTCTGTATGGCCTTTTCAATTTTATAAATTATCATTATTTTTAAGTGGAAAAATAAAACACAAAATTAATGATAATCTCTGCGAGAAAAAAATAAAAATCATAAAATAATCATTTTTTGTAATCCCAAAAATAAAAATCAAATATAAATTATTTCCGTTTGAGCGAAAAATTAAAACTCAATAATAGTTCATAAAATAATGATTAAATGCTGATTTAAATTATTTTACTCATAATGATTACCTTCCCTGCTTTTAAAATGTAAAATAAAATAGTTTAGTGAAAGTGCCACATTTCACTGCTTTTAGACTGGTGTGGAACTAGTTACTATCGGGCTGGTTCGTTTTTGGCGAAAAAGAACTAGTACTGAACTAGAAATCTGGTTTACTAGTTCGTGTTTTCCCTTCAGGGTAACAGCAAAGGTTTGCGTACACCATTTCTTTTTTAAATATTCACAATATATTGAGAGTTAAAATTTGTTTGTTATTATTTAAATGATCATGTTTAAAACAAAATCATATAAACCGTGTTTTAAAACATTATACAAAACAAAGTTAAATTTAACGATTTTTCATCAAAATGTTTGACCTGTTAATCAGATTTAAAAAAAAAAAACAAAAGTGACAAACAATCTCACTTTGATATGAACGATACTGTACATTCCAGCGCATCACCAAAAAAGGTTGGGATTTTTTCGCCGTAATTACAAAACTTATTATATTTTAAGACGTCCAAAATATTTCGGAAAAATATTAAGATTTAAGCGAGCTGGACGAAAATGGAGTTTTTTATGAATAAAAATAATTTCTTAAAGAATTTTTTGAAAAAAGTGCTCTCAGATGACAAAACAGATTAGGCTTAAAAAATCTGCATAAAAATATTTAAAAATCTTTTCAACGGAGTCGTAATAATGAGATTTTTGATGCTATTTTTTTACTTTTTTCACAGATTTATTTACGAAAAACTAAAATAACTGGGCCAAAACTATTCTGATTTAGGCTTATGGGATCTCAGTAGAAAGGCATTTTCTCATTATTTTCATTTATGTGCAAAAAAAGTACCGCCACTCGATAGTTTTCGAAACGATAGTTGAAAACATCGATAGTACCGATAGTACTATCGTCGTGAGAGGTGTTGAATTGAGATGCTCAATTGCTTAAAAATTAATAAATTTTAAAAATTTATAAATTACTTACCAAAACGAACTTCTTATAATAATAAAATAAACTTATTAATTTATANTACCGCCACTCGATAGTTTTCGAAACGATAGTTGAAAACATCGATAGTACCGATAGTACTATCGTCGTGAGAGGTGTTGAATTGAGATGCTCAATTGCTTAAAAATTAATAAATTTTAAAAATTTATAAATTACTTACCAAAAAGAACTTCTTATAATAATAAAATAAACTTATTAATTTATACGTCTGAATTATATATACATATATAATAATACATTTCTAATACTACAAAACAAAACAAAAGATATTCGTTTAAATTGACAACTCATACTTATAAAAGTTCAACTGAGATGAAATACGGAGGCGCATATCTAAATCCGGACAAAGAAAATTATTAACATTTTACCATATTATAAGAAAACGAATAAAGTACTGGTCAAAATAATAGCACCAAAACATTTTTAGCAGTTTTGACTATTTTTTGTTTGTTTAGTGTCTACTGATTTTTTTTAAATGTTGTACAAAACATAAAAACTAAAAAATCACTAAAATTTCAAGCTCTTTAGTTCGAATTTCTATAAAAATTTTGTGTGAGCGGTTTTATAGCTTATTAAATTTTACTATAACTCAGTGTTGACAAAATTTTCTTGCTAAAAAATCTTTTGTTACAATACTTCATTTT
>NW_016191483.1:0-3581 GCF_001687245.7 Rhagoletis zephyria | reverse complement strand
CAAAATATTTTTAGTAGCAACAACATCCTCATAAAGGCTTGAACAGCATTTCAAAATTAAATATTTCATGTGAATAGTTTAACAGCGTATAAAATGCTCGAAATAACGAGTTCATCAAGAGGGTATTCACTCATAATTTCCTATTTGTTCGAAAATTCAAGAGATTCCTGAGCGTACATCAGTCATTTTATGAGGAGTGGTTTTACCATGTTTTTTTTTTTTTGCAAGGCAATTACGACAAAACATATGTATGTATGTAGAATTTGAACACTTTTTGCCTAAAATATACAAAAATAAAATTAATACGCTTTTGTGTATTTTTTTGTGTGTGCGATATTTATACGAAAAACATAGAAATTAAAGTGAAAATTGTTTTGCATTTTAGTGGCTCAGAACGTTCCCTTGTGCAATTGTAAGTATGCACTTTTATACATAACTAGTATCTCGCATTACATACATATCTACTTATGGTAAACATCATTGACGGTACTTTTCGGCATCTAAAATGGAGGGTTTCATTGCCTGAAGTGTGTTGCGCGCAGCAAGCAGTTAAATGTTGTGTATTTTTTAGAATTTCTCACCACTTCAGTGCATTCCTTGGTGTACATTTCAACGCGAATGAATGTAAGTTTCAAAGCAAAACACAAGCAAGAAAAAAGGAAAAGCAAAAAAGTATAGGAAAAATACAGATGCTGCCAGACATTCGCAGAGGCATGCCAAAACATTGCTAATTTGTTTCGGAATGTACCTAAATCTCTGCTTAGAAGTGGGCTTTCTGGGCGGTGAAATGCAAATTTTATCAATTCAATGTTGTTATTTTTGTACTCAACAATTTTGCCATGACCATGGTAGCGTAACTGTTGGGTATAATTAGAATGTATATACCTACAAACATACATACCTACTGCGGACATTAGTTGTCGTTGGTACTCGCACTTGACACCTTATTAAAGTGGAGGATTGGAAATTCTCTAAGAAAATGTATACGTTGGTATAAGTCTTTGTTTGCTGTTTTTTACAGGCACAATGGAGTGTGTGCGCTGTGGCCTTGTGTCTATTGTTCCCTCAAAATTCATCACAATACCTCATCAAAATCTGAAGCCTTAATGAAGCTTAGTAGTTTCAGCTGCGGGAGAGAGTCAATGTGCGTAGCTCCCACAGATGTTTCTGCCGTCGAATCACAATAATATATAAGCCTTTTGGACTAATTCCATGGGTTCTCTTGTGGGTTTGCAGCCTTCTTCAATGAGTCGTCTTTTAACTAGACCCATCTACCGACATGTATTTCGACCTACTGAATCTGAATCTGAGGTCCGCTAGAGAGGTAATTTCTAGAATTTCCTGGTTCCAGGCCATTTTATTGCCGATCATGAACGTTTTCTAAAGTTTGTTCTGTTGATCATGTCATCTTTTTTGAACTAGGAGATTGAAAAGGAATTCTCATTTTTTGAAGGTCCCATGCCTACGGAATTTTAGTTCATCTGGAGGTCGCTTAGGGCCATGGCTGCATAGACTTATGTACATATGATATATTTATTTCCAAATGACATTTTTTTTTTTGTAAATTCAACAATTTTATTTAGCTGGAGTCCTTCTTTTTAATCAAAACTTTTTCGAATAAATAGAATATTTTTTTCAAAATTTCCTTTTTGATGCAGAAATGCTCCTAGATCCCTTCGATTCCAATCTGCATTAAAATTCGTGTTTTAAAAAAATATCGCTTACGTTATTTTAGCGGTATAGTTTTCAAAATTTTCTGGTAGCGCACTAGGAAGGCCTATTCTGTATCGGGAAAACCTATGTTGTAAGTGGCTTGGTTCACTTGGTGTTCCTAATTACGTTGATATCGATATTAACAAATATCGGCATTGCTAAAAAAATATTTATTGACATAGAAAAAATTTATAGATACCAGGTTCGGTCTCATAGTATACAAAAATTGGACTCATTAAATGTTTAACATCCCACATAATTTTTTTAACCTGCTAAAAAGTACTAAGCATAGATAAATTTTTCGAAGCTGACTTTTTCTATCGAACGTAAACTCGACGTTTTTCATAAAAATGGAGTCGTCATTTTTATCACTGACACTATAAAATATATGTACATGTACTATTTATCGAGACTAGTGTACGCCCCACGGTTGAAATTCAACCACTAAAACTAAGGGAAATTATGGTGAGTTGAGCTGAATTAAGTGTATTTGAGGTGGGATAAGGTGAGTTGAGGAGAATTAACATTAGTTGGGGTGACGCCAATTTTTACCAAAATTGATACTAACAACAATCCCTTGAAAAGAAGTAACATTATTATAGAATTTTGGAAAATGGGCGTTGTGCCTCCCACATATATATTATATAGATTTATCTCCTTATATCTAACTGAACATTCAATCGAAGATGTTTGAAATAGACGTGAAACCACCCCTGTTTACCACGTAGCGGTAGTTCTCGGAAATGTAAAAAAAAAAACACATTGAATACGTGCGCCGGGTAATGTTCGGCTCCGCCCGAACTTAGACTTTTTTACTTGTTCTATTTCGGGCATTAAAATATTGATAACTGAGAAATATTTCACATTTAGGAAGCGCAAATGTTTGCTTGGTTAAAAATAATCTAATTCATTGAAGTTTAAACCCATTTCGTCAATTTAATCTTCAATCAAACCGTAATAAAAGAGTTTGAAGCCCACACGATTTGAAACCACTATCAAAATATCAATCACATTTAGTTTGTGTAAGCACATACATACATAAATATTTTCATCTCAACTCGCTTGAAACCAAATTCCTGTTCGACTGATTCTCAGAGGACATGAATTTACATGCTTTTGCTATCTAAAATTGTGAAATCTTCATCTAAAACAACGCACACATCATGTCTCCCAGACAAGGACAGACGAAAGCCTATCACCATTGTCGTTAGTAGTAGAAGCATAAACAACAGAAACAAGAAGACAACAAGATCAGCATCATTTGCGACGAAAAAGCGTAACTGCAGTGAAAAAAGTTCGGCAGCTGCACGCACATTCGTGCCTAAACACAAGTGTAACTTTTATGCATACACGTATGTACATATCGCCTATCAGTGGGCCAGTATTCGCAACTGGGCAAACAGTAGTCATATTAGCAGCAATAATTTTCCGACATCAAACACATTTTTCCTGCACGCCAAACGGAAATGTTGTCACAAGCAACTCTGAAATGTTGTTAGCAGGTTCTTTACTGCCGAAAGGGGGCACACAACTGCCACATTACCACATTGGAACTTATCTTGAGGTCGTCTCTTACCGCCTTTCTCTTTATACATATATGTACATACATAGATATACTTCCCATTCTCTATCATCATGGCCCATTTAGACACTTTTGAAAGATCCATTTAGTTGGTTAGTGGCTCAGATGCGGCATCACATTTTGGGTGGCAGGCAATAAACGAGTTTCCTTAGTTGTCCTGTCAGGCACGTGTGATAGTACTGAATACGTGCACCCACGCTCGGACGTGTGTACATGCCTGCTTAATGCACCTATATGCATATGTATGTAACGGGTGATTTTTTAAGAGCTTGATACCTTTTTTTTT
>NW_016191482.1:0-3581 GCF_001687245.7 Rhagoletis zephyria | reverse complement strand
TTCGGCTCCGCCCGAACTTAGACTTTCTTACTTGTTTTTAATTAAAAATTAATTATTGTATTAAAATACAAACATGAATTCTACATACATACATATGTTTATATCAATGTATGTATCACATACATACATACATGTGTACATATATATGTGTGTATTTTATTTATTTATTTATTTATTTATTTGTTTATTTATTTATTTACTAACAGCTGTAACTTATAATTAAAATTACAAGTTAAGAACTTAGAGCTATGGCTACAAAGGCCTTAAGCTAACTTCTTAGTTAACATTTTTTGTTTTGTTTTTGACGTAGAATACGTCTTACCTTTCGATATGGAGGCTATGCTCAAATGTTGTGGTTGTAATTTTTAGAACTTCACGAAAACGCTTATTGCACGAGAACTAAAGACAAAGAGACAAAATTCCAAACCTATCCACAGATACATTTCTGTAACCAATTCGGTGTCTGCTGTAGAAACAACGGTAAATATTGGCTTATTTCGGGGTCAATTTTGGACCTTTAAAGTGCTCTAGCAACTTATGATTTGCAGATATAACTTTCATCGGGATATAGGTTCTTTGGAGCAGTAGAAATATTATCGTGCACAAATTTTATATGAATTCAACAAATATCGAGTATTTTAAGGCAAAGAATTGTTGAAAAAATTACAAAATTTTTTTTATTTCCAAAATTCTCGAAAACCGCTCGATAGATTTTGTTTTTGTAATCAAAAATTCAAGTTTTTTCGTTTCGTTTGGTTTGTGGGAAGTATTGGTTGATATTAGAAAGTATGCTTATTTTATTCAATTATATGGGTATAAATGATTTTCCATACAAAATCACTTCATCATTTTGCAAACACGTGCATGCGCTGGAAGTGAGAGAAGGAGACAAAAAGTATGTGTGCGTATGTATGTAGGTATTTCGGATTTTGAGTAACAGATGGTGCAATATTTATAGAAGGCAAAGGTGGAGGGGAATATGTAGATGAAGAATATGATAAACATAAAAGTAAAAACAAATATAAAGAAAAATATGAGGATGAGGATACCGATAAAAGTAAAGATGAAGATAGAGGAAGAAAGATTAAAATAAAGGTAATTATAGAGAAAAGGATATAGACATAGACTCAATCTGGGGACTATTTCGGGATGTTAGAGGTTTTCGGAATTCTCAGGACTTATCGATATAATAATCGATATTTTATCGGTTTTGTTATCGATATTGTTATCGAAATTTTTATCGATATTGTTATTGATTTTAATATTTATGTTTTCGGAACTTATCGATATAATAAACGATATTTTTTATAGATTTTGTTATCGATTTTTTTTTATCGATTTTATAATAAATTTTTTATAGATTTTGCAATCGATTTTGTTGTGGATATTTTTATCGATTTTGTTATCGATATTTTTATCGATTTTGTCATCGATTTTGCTATCGATATTATTATCGCTTTTGTTATCGATATTTTTTCTTAGTGTGTGCTTTCGTTTTTGACTTGGATGTGCTCTTACCATACCACGTCTCCGATACAGCCTGCAGACAAAGACGAAGGCGCTGGACTGTTCCTTTTTTATTAAGTATTCATATTAAGAAATACAGTTGTGCAATTTTTAAATATTCAATAATTAATTCTGTGTTTTGTGTGGAAGGATCTGAAAGGTCCTTAAATGGATTTTGGTTTTGAAAGGTCTTTGTTCTGAACTAGTCGAAGGACCGTCAGTTAAGGAGGATATTGATTGTGGATCCAGTGAGGACATGAGTTTGCGATGTATTTATCTATTCAGTTCTGGTGTGTAAGTCTTGTGTGTCCGAGTCGTCATCGTATGTATGTATTTTCTCAGATCGAATCGTGTTAGAGATAGATGTAGATTAATGTTTGGGAAATGTGTTAATTTAGTTTTGTTCGTATTGTGAGATTTGTACCAGTCAGATGTTTTGTTCCATACGTAGAGTTTGGTTTTTTGTGTAAGTTTAGCTTTCCAAAATTTGTTGATGTTTCATGTGTGCGCTAAACAAGTAATTTTTAAGCAAAAAAAAAAAACAATAAAATAAAAAATAAAATATTCCGACGAACTGATAATCTCCTCCGTTTTTTGAAGTCGGTTAAAAATAAACGTATGCGACAGCGCTGCGCAAGGTCGTCTGTTGAGTGAGTGTATTGCTTTATTGGTCTTCCATCCACATGGAATGAGTTAAGGCAAATAAGAAAAAACAAAATTATTTGAAAATTGATTATGTATAATGTTTCGACTTTACTTATTACCTCACCACATATTCGCGCGCGCAATATATCTACATACATACATTATCAGGGATGTTGCGAATATTTGCATTCGCATTCGTTATGCGAATGATTCACATCATTTTACACATTCGCATTCGACATTCGCATTCGCATAAAATGATACGAATGTTTTGCGAATGCGAATGTGTACATGGGCAGAGAGTCCACTCTAATATTGTTGAAATGGGTCTAAGTCTGTCTAACCAGGGTGCGGACAATAATCGGCTTTTACCTGCAGGCGCTTAACGGTTAAGTAGTATATCAAGCAACATTGAAGGGCTGCTAAACGTATTATAACCAACCCAGAAATAATTTTAGATTCCTCCAGCTAAAGCGAAAGCTCGGATATAGAATCTGGAGACAATAAAAAATGTGAAACTAAAGCTCAATTGAAGGCATATCTTAAAGAAAAACGAGCTCATCTCGGTGAAAATCCTCTTGATTGGTGGAAAACTAAACTAAAATACGACAAATTGACAGATTTGGCGCGCAAATATTTAAGTGCTCCACCCGCCAGCGTTCCAAGTGAGCAATTGTTCAGTGCAGCCGGCCTTATATACGAACCTTTTTTTTAAATATAATATGCCCCTTTTGAGCTTTGACAACTAGATTAAAAGACTGTATTGGTTAAGCACTCGTTCAATGTTCTAATAATGATGGCTTAAGTTGATTATAGCTTTTTTAATTTTATTCCTAACAATCGCATTCGAATTCGCATTCGCGAATGTGAAAAATATGACATTCGAAACATCCCAAATACGATATGGACATATGTATGTATGTATATACTAGTACACATAGAAAATTGTGAATACCAACCATAAGATAAGCATTATGAATCATTTTATATTATGAGTAAACCTTCATTCACAAAATTTCATTAGAAAACACATTTCAATTATTTAATACCCAATTCGCTTTGTAATCTAAAGTCGGATTGTGTTAATATATATTGCCCGTGCGACAAAAACAAAAAAAAAATTTCAAAACACACGAAAAAATCGATATACCCACGAAACTATGGACCAAATATAGTAAAACTGCATTTTTAGTTTTTCACTCTGAAAAGCCGTGATTTTTAAACATAATTTGAGGTGTTAAATGCAACAGTAACATCACTCAGTTGGACGCTGCCTTTAAACCTATTGAAGTTTACGTAGAAAAAAATTAGCTATAGAATAAAACAAAACTGAGATGCTCATTTCTGCTCCTTATATATATGTATATATATATATATACATATACAGTATCGGTCATAACTATAGCACGCCATTTCAAAGTGATATTGTG
>NW_016191481.1:0-3581 GCF_001687245.7 Rhagoletis zephyria | reverse complement strand
TGTATTATGAATGAATGCAGCCCAGCAACAAAGCATGTACATAACAAAATAAAAAATAAAAACAGAACAAGCCCATCGACGACCTGTACAAGTAACGGCGAGCATGGGCGAGAGCAATGAGTGAAAATTACGCAGTCCCAACAACTGCAACAAGGATAATAATAAAAGCAGAAGCAGCAGCGGCAGCAGGAACATTTACGAAACACGAAACAACTACAATGAATGTACTTAGGAATGATACCAACAGCAATGACTACTTTCAGCATGCAATGCAATTTTTCAAATCACCAAGAAAACTGAAAGCAGTAAATGAAGTTATACGGCTGCCGTTTGTGTACATATGTATGCATGGACACTAGGGTGGGCCNAATAATAAAAGCAGAAGCAGCAGCGGCAGCAGGAACATTTACGAAACACGAAACAACTACAATGAATGTACTTAGGAATGATACCAACAGCAATGACTACTTTCAGCATGCAATGCAATTTTTCAAATCACCAAGAAAACTGAAAGCAGTAAATGAAGTTATACGGCTGCCGTTTGTGTACATATGTATGCATGGACACTAGGGTGGGCCAACATTTTGTTTTTTCCAGTCACCCCCTAGAACTAAAGAATATCGATGATAAGGAGACCTGAATTTTTTATTTTAAAATCGGTAAACATTTCACCGTGCCGCCGGGTCTTTGAAGTTTTGCATATAATCTGCATAGGGAAATAAATTTTATTGTAGAATTACTAGAAGATCGTTAAAAATAAATATTTTTTTATCGAATAAAAACTATTTCCTTTCAGAGATCTTCAAAAACTTAAAATCATGATTCATATGCAACTCTACAATTTTACTAACTAATTTTTCATAGGCGATCATCGCTTATTTACAAAAATCAGTTATTTTATGGGTTCGTGAAAAAATCACGCACATTTAGAAAAAATAGTAAGTAACATTTTTGGGTTGATTTTGCAAAATCTTTCTATTGTTGGAAAATTTCTGAAGGAAAATACTTTTACTTAAACAAATAATATTTATTTTTAGCGATTTTATAGAAATTATAAGATAAAATATTTTTTCCATATGATATACACCTATAGAAAACTTCAAAGCCCGGAGACATAGTTAAATATTAACTGATTTCAAAATAAAAAAAAATCTAGGTCTCTTATTTTCCATTTTCTATAATTCTGGGGGTGTGGCAGCAAGAGAATTCCAAGAAGTAGATTTTTATATGTGGTTTTCGACCACCCTAATGTGCATAGGTATGTGATTTTGCGGTGACGTGCCTCAGCATCGTTTACATGAAGAATATTTTTACAGCGCTCAAAGTTTGAAGATTTTTAGTTCACTTCGTTCATCAAAATTTAATTTTCCTGCTCTTGAGGCAACATAGAATAAACATAGGTATATATGCACTTAAATTTTTTTTCGAAATGTCTGTATAGCTTTAAAACCTTTGGCCACACAGTACCCACTAGTATACATTGGGATACTTGGTTTCCATTCAATTGTAATCGTCACGTATTCGTCATACGAAAAGTTCCTAATTTTTCCACTGGGATGTTGCACACTCATATCTATATTGTAAATCCACAGTTGCATCTTACTTGCATGCCGACCACTTTTCCCCTTAATATCCCTAGAATTCTCCACCGCACAACGCATAGATGCTCGATTCAAATCTGCTGCTTTCTCTTTGTTTAAGGTAAAGGTTTTACTTTGCTGCCATATCTCACTTATTCTTCTTGTAGATGACCCGATGTTTATGAATTGTTTCATGTTGCATGCCGCCATGTTACCGTGCGGCATATGAATATATATTTTATTTGTAAGTATGTAATTTTGTGGAGGTCGCCTTGCTGCGAAAGTAGTACAACATAAGTGTCCGTCCTTCTACTCGTATATTCCTAAGTATGCAACCGCTCATTTGGATCTCGAGCATGCAATTCACAACTGCTCTAACATAATCATGCAGCTGTTATTTATTTAACCTGAAATTCGCAAAATATTCTTCAAACTTACCTGCACTGTTTCGTAATGACGACGATGGCAAATGTGTGGGTCTAGTTTTAGATTTATGAGCAGATTTATGAATATTATGCCAAGCCAAAATGGAGCAAAATTTGAAAAGGCAAGTGCATGTGAGTGTGTCTTCGTTTCAGGCTTTTGAATTGATAATGAATTTTAATAGTTATCTCGAAAGGAATGCCGGCGTGTACATATATAAATAAATTTATGTAAGCAAGCAGAGAATGCACGAATTTAGGCAGCTTAAGTGAGGTTCATAGAAAGTTGAAGCAATGCATTAAAGGTAAGATAACTTAGGGTCGTTTAGGATACCAACCAAATTTTATTTCATATGTATTTATGTTGTTCTTCCGCTAGCAAATGACCTTTGTGAATAAATTCCCCCGAAATGCTACTAAGTACTTAAGGCATCTACTTGTAAGTATGTGACGGCGTTTTTTTTTTTTTAAATTACAACGGCAACGAAAGTGCTTGCTTGCTTTTACTTAATGACTTTCATACTCGCTTTATGCGCCACACGCGCGCATCCTTCTCTCCTCCGCGCGCACATCAATGCAGCCACGAATACTAACGTAGCTAAATGGAAAGTACACTTCATAAAAGAAGTCACAGACATTTCGTTGCAAGCGACAACGTTATTGCTACCTCCGGCAATATGCAACACCGCTACCACCGCCATCATCGCCAGTTGAAGCGCCCAACAGTGGCAATACAGCGCGCACACACAGCACATATCCCCCGCGGCACACGCAGACGCATCCATTTTCTAATCGACTTGGTTGCTTGCAATGCTGCTGGCATCGCTATGTTGTGTGGCTGTTCCGTGGCGATTCCTTCATTAACTATTTTCGTTTTTTTTTTCTAGGATCTCGTCCCTTCCTCTGCATGGGCGTACCCAAGAATAGAACATTTTATTTACAGCTTTCCATAGACACTCGCTGGCAGTGGAGACTGTGCTGTGCTGTGCACGTACGGCCTTAGGTCATTTGAAAAGCGTACTGTTCGCAGGTGAGTGCTGTTTGGTATATTTAGTTCTAGCGGTGCTTCGTCTAAAGTTGAGTTGATTTTATGCTACGGCAGTGCTTTCAATTCACTTGGGGAGAACAAAAACAAATAAATATATCCTGGTATTGTGTGAAAGTTGTTTCTTACCTTATTTTTATAAATCTGATATACATACATATATAGGTATATAGTAAATACATGGCAGGGTTGGCTGTAAATGTGCTGGCATACCCTTTCATTCATTTCGTTCTTTTCGGTGGCATTGAAAGTATAATTCAATGGCATTGACATTTCCTTCTTTGACGAAGACGTAAATTAAAAAATATACTTTGCTATTTATTTAGCCCTTGTTTAATGTTATTGAAATATTTTACCAAACAAATTCAAATAAAAAGGCTTTTAACTCTGATTTAATAAATTTACTAAAAGTTGTTGAGAAGATATCCATTAGGGTGATACAAAAGTTTCGTTAATACTAGGTTCACATATAAGTAGATTATCCTCACCCTAATCTGTAATTATAACAAGAGATTAGCCATATAAAATTCGTCC
>NW_016191480.1:2155-3582 GCF_001687245.7 Rhagoletis zephyria | reverse complement strand
TAGTGAAAGTACCACATTTCACTGCTTTTGGACTGGTGCGGGACTAGTTCTGCATACCTTTTTCGATAGTTCCGAACTAGTTCTAAATTCGACAAATAAGATCTAGNACAACTTCTTGTAGAGAGCGTAAATCGAAAGTGAATTATTTTAATGAAATTTTGCAGAATTTTCTTAAATTTTTCACAAGGTTTGGAACTCTAATTTTAAACTTTATTGACTGACTGTATTAAGGTAGCTGTGCTGGATTGCATAAAAAAAAAATAACTTGTCTTTTCTTAAAAAAAGGTAGCTCTGGTGGCTTGCATTTTTAAATAAATTTAGTGAGAAAGTGATAATTATTTTGACACTTTTTTTTCAATGCCTCTTTTTCTGCAACTGCATTGCCTTTCTCAATTGTCCTTCAGGATCTTGGCCTTTGTTTATGGAATCACTAAGTGTAATGATTATTAAGCAACTCAAAAACTATACCAGCGTGATTACCGACGTATCCTTTTGAGAGGTAGCCGCACCCATATAAGAGGAATAAGACCCAAACTTTTCAGGTCAAAATTTCAGTAGGTTGCGTCTGTATGGCCTTTTCAATTTTAAATTATCATTATTTTTAAGTGGAAAAATAAAACTCAAAATTATTGATAATCTCTGCGCGAAAAAATAAAAATCATAAAATAATCATTATTTGTAATCCCAAAAATAAAAATCAAATAAAAATTATTTCCGTTTGAGCGAAAAAATAAAACTCAATGATAATTCATAAAATAATTATTAAATGCTTATTTAAATTATTTTACTCATAATGATTACCTTCCCTGCTTTTAAAATTTGAAATAAAATAGTTTAGTGAAAGTACCACATTTCACTGCTTTTGGACTGGTGCGGGACTAGTTCTGCATACCTTTTTCGATAGTTCCGAACTAGTTCTAAATTCGACAAATAAGATCTAGGTCGTTCTGCATCTCTTTTTCTATAATTCCGAACCAGTTCTAAATTCGTCACTTTAGATATACATAGATTTCTAGTGAAGAAACTGAAAAAATTAGTTTCTTAAAAGTACCAATTTTCGCCGACTTTGGACTGGTGGGGATCTAGTTCCTATCGGACTAGTTCCTTTTTGGCGATAAAGACCTAGTACGGAACTAGAAATTTGATTCACTAGTCCGCGGTTTCCCTGCAGGGTATGCACTGTAATGCCTGAATTTTAAAGGAGAAGCACCCGGTATGAGCTGTAACCAGTGTTGCCAAACATAGGCTTTTCCAACCAAAACTGGTAGGTTTTTTCCATTTGGTAGTTTGGTAGGCTTGATTGGATTTTGGTAGGTTTCCGGACAATAAGTAATAGTTATTTGCGAAAAATAGAAAATATGTACGTATCTCCAAATATTTTAGCAACCTTTTTTGCACAAATATTTCACCGGTGCGTTCGTATAATG
>NW_016191480.1:0-2136 GCF_001687245.7 Rhagoletis zephyria | reverse complement strand
TACAAACGTATACCTTATTATCGCCAATATCCATATACCGTAACCTAAGGATGAAAAGGTGCCAAGTCCATTTTTCGTATTACCTGTCATTCTGCATCAAAAACTAAACTTAAAAAAAAAATGGACTTGGCACCTTTTCACCTTTAGGTAGCGATATAATTTATGACGTACTTGGACCGAGATTCCAGAAAAGTCTGCCAATGGGCTCGTACTCAACCATATTTCGGGCGGAAGTCTTCCCAATCGAAGTCTGTGTTCCCGAATGTCATCGTAGAAGGCAAATGAGGCCAGAATAAATATTATGTCGGGCATTCAGGCAGCGTTAAAGGCCTTAGAGTCTTTTAACACGGCATCAAGTCTTGTAAACTCTTGAACCACCTGCGAGCCCACAATAGCGTCACACATGAAGGGTTTGAAGGCAACGAAAGGGCTGACTGTCTCGCAAAGCGTGAAGCCCAAATGCGTTTGCATCCTAGCCTTTCTGTGGTACATCTAAATGATACACTGCAGACCTACTTAGGAGCTAGCTGGGAATAATCTCAAATTGCTGCCTGCTGGCGGAAGTCAAAGGGAATAAGATAGCAGGAACTCTAAAAGACACCTTGAACTTAGAACTCTTACTGGCAACCTGACAGCACACTGCAAGTTAACGTACGGTTTTAATTAAATGTGTCTTTCTGTAGAGACGGACTGTAGGGTTTGTGAAACCCCAGAGTATATTCTACGTGCCTGTCCACGAAGCATGAATCATAGATTGATACACCTTGGAGAACGATTGCCTTCTCCATCTAAAATTTGGAACATGGCCTCATCCAAAGTGCTGAGCTTTTTAAATAGCCTAAGGTTGGAGTGATTACAACTTTGATTTAGCACAATATATCTTCTTAGGTCCAGCGCGGGTATCTTCGACGTAATAATAATAATATCGTCACTAGACACGAATAAAGAGCTCGGAAAAACTGTTTGGGGAGTTCTGGGAAATACTGTTCCACTCGAAAATATAGTTGACCGCGGACATAAGTTTTTGGGTCTTTCTTCGATGTCAAAAAGGTTAACGCGACTTTATTTGCCGTCACCTATGTTAAGAGTTTTTCTTCCCCGAAATTTTTTTTACTCCTCTTTTTTCGCTATCAACTTTTGGGCTCGCGTCTTTATTCGTATCTAGTGACGATATTTATGTATGTGTAAAGAGACATATGTACATATGGATAAGTCTATACAGTAAAATTAATCGATATACGCAGTTAATTTGTTTTTATTAATCTAGTTGTGCTTTAGTTTTACTAGTTTATATTAACGATGCTTTTAAAAAATTTGACATTGAAAACAAATATTAAAACTAAAAACAAGTAAGAAAGTCTAAGTTCGGGCGGAGCCGAACATTAAATACCCGGCGCAAGTTTTAAATATATGTTTTCCACCTTTCCGAAAGCTACCGCGACATGATAAGCCGGGGTGTATAAATATTAAGTAAATTAGCGTCCTTCAATTACGAAATATTGAAATTTCAAGCATTTCTGAAATTTACCGTTATATGAAAAGCGGCCGAAAGTTTAGTCCGATTTCAACAATTTTCAACGGTTTGCTTTTATGTGGCAAGCACAATAACCATACCGAGTTTGGTACAAATTGCTAGAACGGTTAGCGAGATACATATATGTGATCATAAGTGGGCGGTGCCACGCTCATTTTCCAAAATTTTATCATAAACGTAAACGTCTTGGTAAAGAATTGTTGCAACCATCAATTTCGAATAAACTAGCTTTAATATTTCCTGATTTATCAAAAATTTCGTATTTCTCTAAATTACCGTTATATGGGATGTGAGCGTGGTTATTGTCCGATTTTAAAAATTTTCGGCCGTTTGGTATGCTGTGCCAGGGCCAACAACTGTGCCCAGTTTGGAAGAAATCGGTGCAGCGGTTACCAAGATATATACATGTTACCATAAGTGTGCGTGGCTATGCCCATTTTCCAAAAAAAATTTAATATTCTTATTTTTCGTCTAACAATCATTGTGAATATTAATTTTGCGTGAATTATCTTCAGTAGTTACTAAAATATCGCAGTTTTCGTATTTCTGAAAATTACCGTTATATGGGAGGTAGGCGTGGTTATTGTCCGATTTCGCCCATT
>NW_016191479.1:0-3582 GCF_001687245.7 Rhagoletis zephyria | reverse complement strand
AACTTCTCTCCAAGAAATAGTCTTTTTGCTCGTGATTTATTTCAATAAAACATGTGAAATTTAATTGAAACATTTTAGCCGTTTTTAGCCGGTTTTACTTGCAAATTTAGCCGGTTCGTCCAAAAAGTTCTGGCAACACTGGTCATAACAAGCGAATGAGAAGGATTGGATTCATGAGAATGGCATCCCTCGGAAACAGACCTATTCCGGTCCTACAGATACCATTCGCACGAATCTAATCCTTCGCACTCGCTTATTCCGACAGTGCGAATCTGATTAGATCCTTGCGGATGTCATCCGTCGGATACCGTAATAGGCATGATTATTATCGCTTTTGTTATCGATAGTTTTTGCTTAGTTGGTGCTTTCGTTTTTTACTTGGATATGCTCTTAACCATACCACGTATTCTACGTTTAAATTTAGCGGCTGTATCTCCGATTTTTGAATTGCACGACCCACTCCGTTGCTTATGCCAGGATTTTAACTCTCATTCGAGCACGTTTCATATATCAGATCCGCTTTTCAGCATTAAGAAATCGATACTGTCCTTTCTCAATAAATGAATCATTAAAATGAAGACATAAAATCGGCTGATGAATTTAGTTCTGTAGCTGAACAGTTTTAGATCTCGACACTTAACAAACTCCTGCTTATCGTGACTCGGCGCAAAAATTGAAAATAGTGGTTCCGTACGTCATGCGGACTGCGCCCCTCGTGCGGATGGGCGGGAGTGGAAAGTAAAAACCGTTGGGATTACTATTATTATTACTAAACATTTAAAAATGTTCTTAAAACATGCAAAGAAATTTGGAAAAGAAATATCACTACTTTTGTTTTTAGAAGTAGGGTGGGAGTGTCATTGATGAAATTAGAGCGAGAGAAAGTGTTTTCTTACAAAACCCTTCATTATTGAATCATGCATTTTTTGGTATAAACGAAAACACCAAAAAGTATTTTGAGTTCTATTGAAATAATTTACACGCAGAAATTTCCTACACTCAGCGAGGCGGGTGAGGGCAATTTAGTTTTTTAACCGACTTTAAAAAAGGAGGAGGTTATCAATTCGTCGGAATATTTTTTTTTGTTTTTTTATATATGTTACCGCTTAACTTTGAATTACGTTAACCGATTTCTATAATTATTTTTTTTTTAAGAAAAGGTGGTACCTCAGAGTGGGTCACATACTAACTTGGTATAGATCTGATCATTGGATCATGAAGAAATTTGCGGTAATCTAAAATTTTTATACGAGAATTGAAGCCGGTTGGGTTTTTTCACAATTTCTAGTTTCCTGGCAAAAAAAAATATTACGGCGAACGTGGCAGGTAATTCCAATCCGTCACCACGGTTCAAATCTTAAAAAAAATCTTGGTATTTTTTTTGGTTTAATTTAGTTTTGATTTTAAATTACGAAGAAAATTATAAAAGGAACAATCAATCCCTATACATGGAAATATCATATACGAATATTAAAAAAACAGTTAGTGAGAGCTTTACGTAGCAGGGTAAAAACCTCACAAATAAAGGTATCCACACACCTACGCGATTCTGTCGGTGCGAATCTGTTCCGACAAAAATTACAACAGTGCCGACCATAGTTTTAAATTAGGAACCACACACTTGTACGATTTTGCTGTAGCGATTTATTCGAACATACACAGTTCTTCTCTTTGTCGTGCCGAAATCGCAGACTGCCGCGTTTTGAGAACGAAAAACATCGATAGAAGGATTTTACAATATTAAAACAAAATTGAACATAAGAAAACAAAACATATGTGATGTAGAAAAGAAATTATTTTATTTTGGTTGAAATATACTTTTTCTTTATCTATAAATTGACAGTTTTTGCTGCGATAAAATCGCACAGATGTGTGCGTACTTGCGTTTTCGAAGCAGTAACGTCTGTAGCATCAAAAACGGGGCGGATTCGTTGTGACAGCATCGCAAGTTAAGGAATGCAACCGCTTTCCCACCAAAACTGCTGACACTGGTAATCTTAGCTATTCAAATGATGTAACATCTGGTGCACCTGCACAAATGTCTTAAATATCAAATTCTCTGGAATAATTATTATTATGACAAAGCAATAGCACAACAGACAACGAGTTACAATAACTGGCAGCAGCACCAAATACATTATGGAAATAAGACAAAATAAAATAGATTCCTAAAATTGCAGCGGCAGCGACAGCAACCGGAGCATCATCAAATACATTATGGAAATAAAACAAAATAAAATAGATTCCTCAAATTGCAGCGGCAGCGACAGCAACCGAAGCATCATCAAATACATTATGGAAATAAAACAAAAGGAAACAGCTTCCTAAAAATTGCAGTGACAGCGACAACAACCGACAGCAGCTTAGGTTAGATTAAGAATTGTATAATTAAATAAAGTCAGACTCAATTTGGAGTTACGACTGACAAGTCAACCCGCGAGTTCTTATCTGGCGCCCAACGAAGGGGCCATAAGAATATAAAAATTAATTATTGATCGGAAAAGGACTTCGGACAATCCTTAAGATCAAAGTTTTCAATATTGCTATAAAAAGTATCCTTGGGATAAAAAAAAGGAGAAATAAAGCAATAAGTGTTAATTTTTATTTTCTGTGCCCACAATCAACTAACTTAAATTGACGTAGTTTGAGACTCATCAATCAAGTTATCCAAGATATCTGGACATTAAGGACCTCCAAAGGACGAAGGAGCTCTGCCAGAAATCACAGCAATCAAGTATCCTACCACCGGAGAAAAGTAAACAAATTAATTTTAAGTGAATAATTTTAAGGGAATAAATTGTAAAGTGACAAAGTGAATAAATTTATAAAGGGACAAAATGAGTACGGATAGTGAAATTTTAGCACAACTTATTGCAGCTCAGACACACGATTTAAAAATTGAAATAGAGCAATTAAGACTTCAATTAAGAAATTTGACAAGCACACATAATGTGACAGAATTCGAGACACAAAGCATTGCAGAAACAATTCAATGTAATGAGACTTTAGATATCATAAAATCATTACCCGAATTTAATGGTAAGGGCTACGTGAGCTGGAGAGAAGCAGCTCATAACACTATTTCATTGTACGTTAAAGGAAGTAGGAAATATTTTGCCGCACCAACTATTCTCAGGAAAAAAATTACACAAGAAGCCAACGATACTCTAACAAATCATGGCACAGTTCTTAATTTTGAGGCCATCATAAGCCGTCTAGACTTTGCTTATGCAGATAAACGTCCTCTGCATATATTAGAACAAGAATTGAATCTAATACGGCAAACGAATTTGAACTTAGTAGATTATTATAACAAAGTGAATTCGCAATTGACACTAATGATTAATAAAACTATTATGACCTACGGGAATAGCTCAGAGATAACTAAAGAATACAACAAAAGACATCGGTCAGATGCACTGAGAGTTTTTATAACANCTATCTATTTGTCGATTTCAAAGCCGCTTTCGACAGCACGAAGTTGCCTTTATGCCGCGATGTCTGAATTTGGTATCCCCGCGAAACTAATACGGCTGTGTAAAATGACGTTGAGCAATACCACCAGCTCCGTCAGAATAGGGA
>NW_016191478.1:0-3582 GCF_001687245.7 Rhagoletis zephyria | reverse complement strand
TAAGTACTTACTACCTGGAGTTCTTCAGTTACACGTGCTTTGTGGAGCGCTGAAGTGCGCAGTGCATTTATTACTTAGTATCTGTATATGTTGGAAGTAAAGTTTTTATTAACCTACCTCAATTGTTGGAAAGATTTGCAGCAGGAAGTGTATATTTGGCAATAACATTTTTTAAGGATTTTATAACTATATCAGCATATTTAGTAAAATGACATATGTGTTATGAAATATGTAGAAGGAGACAAGGAGTATTGCTTCATCAATCATTTCCAATGGAGAGTGCGAAATGTCTTCATTTCGTCTAATTTCGACAAATTCTTTGAAAAGAGAATCCTTTCTTGCATTTTAAAGGAATGCCCTTACTACTGCGCCGCCTCTATCAATGCCAAATTAACCACTCATACCTACCCTACCTACACAGCCATCAGCTCATGCAATCAAACCATTTTCAGGCAATGCATCCTCGGCGGAGTACGTGAACACAGCGCACAAGAGGGGTTAGGTCATGAGGAGAACGATCTTCGGCTCCTCCACCTGGACACTGCAGCACTTGGAAGCTGCTAAGGCTAAACTGCATCATGCGGCGACTGCTTCTGAAGTAATAGCCAGGAGGTTTATACAAGGGCCAAATTAAAGGACTTAACTACAGTAACAGAGTTTTTTGACAAGTCAAAAGAAGATAATTTAGGACCTTTATGAAATCACATTTATTAGCTTTGCATTACAGAGTTGCTTTCAAAGGATTTGATGGTAGTCCAAGTGAAGCCGAAATTTGGTGGCCACTCTACTGTGATCGTCCTTGTTGTGGCCTACTTTCCCACCCACTGGGGCACAGTAACTCGTGGAGAACTTCCGAAAGAAAAACCTTCTGTTTATCGTCGGTTGTGATGCGAGCGCCTACAACATTGAGTAAAAAAGTTCGGAAACGAGTCATAGATATAAGACTTTACTACTTGAATACAGCAAAAGTGTAGACCTTAATATTCATAATTTTAATCACAAAAACTCCTTGATATTACTCTGAGTAACAGACTGTTCAGTCCTCTAGTCACACAATGGTGAGTTTCGGCGAACACCGGTATGTCTGGGCCCAGCAGAGAGCCACTAGGAGGACAAACTGGGAACACTTTCGTAGTATGCTTAGCATTAATCTGCCTAGCATAGAGAAAAAAAAAACAGAAAAGGTGTCTCTATGAAGTAATGAAGACACGGGTAATATGCCAATACAAAATCAAAAAGAAAAAAAAATATATGTTCACTCCGCGATCGGTCCGATTGGCGTTGGGCGGGGTCGATGGATGGAAATTCCCTCCGATATATGGCATCAGACCCAGTAAGCAATATGGCAGACAGTGTCTCTCCAGAACCATGAAGTGGCACACAAACGTCTTCAAAAACCCAGAAAGTATTGGACAGGTATTTATGGCCCCAAGATGAAGTCATTCTCATTCTTAGTAACAATCTAGAATCACTTAAGGATTTGTTATCCTTTGAGAGTTTATCAGCTCAAGTACTCGAGTGCCTTTTTTGGATAGAATAACATCTAGCCACTATGATACCAAACAGTAAAATTCTTTTTGGGGGGTACAATATTAAAAGATATATAGTTCTAGGAAACCTCCTTAAAGAGAAAGTAACCGGGTAGTGAAGGCCAAGATGACACTTGCATAAGGTAAGAGGCTGGTCAGAGGGTCTTTGCCGTTTATGCCTCTCAACTCAAGAGACACCATTGCATCTGATCTCTGAAGTATTATCTGAGCAGCCGGCCCCAAATTTGCCGTAGAAATCCAAGGGTGGAATATTTCAAATTATTTCCAGAGATGCGGTGGTTCTAGTGGATAGTGTCGTTGTGATGCCTTTGGAAGCCGTTCTTTGTGCCTATATTTCCGCGGTTTTGGACAACGTCTTATTAAAAAGAAGAGAATGGGTCTTAACACAGCTGTGTAAATAGAGTGGACGCTATGTGGTATTATTCCCCATTTTTGCTTATAGCCATGTAACATGCATACAGGGTGATACTGCCTCGCTGGAGTGGATATTTACCTTCCAGACGGGTTTCGTGCGAAGAAGCTCGGTTTAGAGAATACGTTATACCCAGTTTAGGGTGGGCAGTTCGAATATAGATATTGTATGCTTCCTTGTGAAGAGTACCATATCCATCTTTGGAGGATTGACGCTAAGTCCACATTCCTTGGTTCCTCAGAACCCGCAGATGTCAACCCGTTGCTACGATTGCTATGTCAAGACCATGGGCCATTAATTGACAAGCAATGCCCTTTAGGCTTAGATGAAAGGCGTTAACGGTTAGATTCCATAGTAAAGGAGAGAGAACGCCCGCTTGGTGAGTGCCTTTGGCAATATGTTTAGTTATGGAGCCGTCCCCCGGTTCTGATAGAATAATTATCTTATCACAACAAGAAGGGAACTAACAACAGAGTACGGATAGACATTGTTGAAAGCTCCTTCGATATCGAGAAAAACTCCCAGCGATTACTCTTATATGGAAAACGGTTTTTCAATCATCTATACGATTTCGTGAAGCACGGTCTGCAAGGATTTTCCCTTGGCCTTTATCCTTGCGTAAGGTATATGAGTTATGATTCGGAAGGCTGTAAAAATCTGAGAAAACAAGGCATAGAATGTAATGTTGTGATACAACATGCTTCTTGAAAAATTATAAGAAAACAAATTTATAACGGCCGCTGTGGCTGAGTGATTAGAGCTGAATACTATCACTTCATGGGACCCGTTTTCGTTCACTGGCCCGAGTAATATCTAAATTTGAAACCGTTGTTTTTCTTTCTAATAGCAGTCACCATTGGGCAGGCAGTACAAAACCTTCTCACAAAAATACATACGATAATTTCGCGCAAAGGGGTCAATATGTAATTCGCCTTTTTGCTAATTCCCCGACAAAGGTTCAACAAAATTTGTAAAAACCTCAAGTAAATGGCATCCTTTAGCGGTGGCACTATTTACAATCCTTTAATTTTGTTTGCCTTAGGAAAACTTAAGCTGCAACGAAGGTGGTAACTAAATTAAATTAATCACGCTGATTCTATTTCCATGCAAATATGCGCGGTTGTGTGTATCAACTTCAATATATGTAGTTACATATGTACTTATACTAATATGTTCATGTGTGTATGCAAGCATCTTTGTCTTTGCGAAATCGTGATTCGTGATTTGCCACATAGCATTGTTGATTCAAAGCTAAGTCAAAGCACGCTAAGATAAATGCGAAATTTTGCCGGCAGTATGCATGTATGTAGGTATTACCCTGCAGGAAATGTATCTAACTATAAGCTAACTTGTAAGTTGATTAGGAAAGAGCTAAAACTCACTTATTATCTGTATATTTTCTTTGACGAAAGCTAACTAAGTAGTTGTATTTCTATGGTGATGGCTGCCAAATAGTCTAGGGTTGTTTACCTCTGCATTTGATGTAACGAACTTGTAACTAACTACTTTTGGACATAAAACATCAATAGGAAAAACATAATATTTAATTTTTATTTTTATTTAGTTATTACATTTATTTTATTAAATTTCATATTTGTTTACATATTCTGCTGTAGGTGG
>NW_016191475.1:0-3582 GCF_001687245.7 Rhagoletis zephyria | reverse complement strand
ATAGCCCCCATACCTTAAGGTAAGACGTATTCTACGTCAAAAAAATACTCCAGCGAATTGATAACCTCCTCCGTTTTTGAAGTCGGTTAAAAATCAATTTCATATTCCTGAAGGAGGGCCGCCACCTGTTTAAAAAATCAAATTCAACTTGAATAAAGGGAATTATATATTTGAAATATGTATTGCAGTATGGGTGTCAAATGAAAGAGGCTTAAAAAGTTGTAGTTTGGTAATGTTTTGAACTGAGTTGCCACCTATTTGAAAAGTCAAATTTAAATTATTTATTCGCAAGCTATATGAAAAACTAAACTTTTAGTTTTAACATTTGGAATATTATTGGGGTGTTTTACAAGAGTTACCACCTGTTTAAATATAAAATCCAATTAACTTAAATTAATTATTACAATATAGGTATCAATCGAAATGGTTTTGAAAATGGTTTATCTCTAAACTAGATGTAGGAGGATTGCCATCCATTGGAAAACTCAAAATTTATTTGAATTAATGGAATTAGGTAATTGAAATTTGTATAAAAATATAGATGTCAGGCGAAATAGGTAGTTTGAAAATATTTTGAATATGGTTGCCACCTGTTTGAACAATAGGCTTTAATTAAATTATACACAATTTAAAGTGTCAAACTCATGAGGTGTTTTAATATGGTGTTTTAAAACTAAATTCAAATCAAATTATTTAATAAATTAAATTAATCGAAATGTATTTTAAAAGGCTTCATTTCTAAACTACAAGTAGGAGGGCTGCCACCTGTTTACAAACTCAAATTAAAAGTTTTACTTTGAAAATATTTTAAACTCGGTTAAGAAAATTTTAAAATTTTCTCTCACCTAATGTGGCACGCAGAAATAACATACACTCAGCAAAACGGGTGCAGGAAATCTGGTAAAACATAGTTTCGAAGGTATTTATAAAGTGGGCAAAGTATTGACATTCTCCTGGAAATTTAATTCATAATCTTGTTACTCGAGTCTACATGTCGCGCACTTTCCTCAAAGATGTATTGACTCAATATTTGTCGCCTTTGATACTGAGCGCAAAAAAAATTCAAAGACCGTATATTTATGTTCCATAAAAAGCTAAATTCAAATTTGTTTGTATAGATATAATTTGAAAAAAACTTTCCTAAGTACTCTACAAATACTACAGTCAGAGAGAGTTAAAAAAATGCTTTGAGGGCGCTGCGAAGCACGCTGGGTATTTGCTAGTTGAAGATATTTATAACTCAAAGATTACGCCAAAACCTTTCATCTGATACCCATATAGAAATATTTAGCTTATCATTTAAATGAGTTAAATTTTTCAAAAAGGTGGCAACCTGTCCCATAAATATTTTCGGCAGTAAACTATTCTTAAATCTGTTTTGTTTGACACCTATATTGTAATATTTTATTTATTTTATAAATTTAATAGAATACAATTTTTCATACAAGTGGCAACCCTCCACAGAAATTTTTTAGCCAATAAACTTTCTTAAGCCTCTTTAGTTTGATATCCAATTGTAATATGTAATTTAAGTTATCAATTAAATTATATTTAATTTTTGAAAAAGATGGCAACACTCCTAAAAAATATTTTCTTAAAATTTTCAAATTTATTTTTTTTTTCATCTGGGTATTATCAAAAATATTCTAATCGGTCAAACTGTTTTAGAGTTCCATTTTTATTAGCATATAAAATATAAAAATTGCAGACACATTACAAACATTCCTTTAGTTAATCAATAATAAATTTTTCAGTTGCCTGGCATGATCATTGAACCATTACTTTTCGTTATAATCTGTTATTGGATAACTGGCTTGCGGCCGACATTTTTTGCATTCAGCATAACGGCTATCTCTATCGTTTTGGTTATGAATGTGGCTACTGCCTGCGGCTGCTTCTTTTCCACAGCATTCAATTCTGTGCCATTGGCAATGGCATATTTGGTACCTGTTGATTACATTTTCATGATTACATCTGGAATTTTCATTAAAATTAGGTGAGTTACTCGTAGTTAGCTTACATACATACACATCTACATTATAAGCTTATAAGAGATAATTACCGCTGATGAACGTAACTGTATACTGCATATATATGCATGTATGTGGATTCGTCTAATTTACTTACAGCACTTTGCCTATGGCCTTTTACTGGACACAATTCCTGTCGTGGATGTTATATGCGAATGAAGCAATGACGATTGCCCAGTGGTCTGGTGTTCAAAATATAAGTGAGTATTTTTTTTTACTAAGCGCGCAAATAGAATACTTACGAAATTATATATTTTCTAACTTTAAGTTATACTTAAGATATGATTGACAATTTTTGAAGACTTCTTATGATATTTTGTTGATATTTTTCATCAACTGAACTGAAAATGTAGTGAAACCAAAGGAGAAAAGATCCCGCGAGCCATTGGGCGCCAACTGCTTCAAATGATTTTGCGGAAGTCACCGAGAGCACCTTCGTCGCCCTTTCTCCACCAATTGACTAATTGGAGCACGTCTATTCCGCTTGGCGAAAACCGTGACCATCGTCGCCGGGTTAATCTTAGCGAGTTCCATAGTAAGCATACGACAACTGGTCAACCTACAAAAGCTGAAAAAGTGGCAAGACTAACTAAAGACCTGCAACTTCACCAGTGGTATGAGTAAGCTTTGGTCAACTCAAATGATCCTGTGTAACCCTACGAAGTGCGATGATAGAGTTGAGATTGCATTCGGCGATTGCAGCTTGTAGAGTCCAAAGCGATACGCTACTTCAGCGGATAATTTAAGTTGCATCCTTCGGTAAACAAGGCCAAGTTTCTATTAACCAACAAAATTCTTGCTTTCGCCAGTGTCTAGGTTCGCGTGGCCGCCGTGAAGGTGAAGTCTTCAAAACCGTTAATCTTGACGAGTTATCAGGTGGCGCGTGCAGTACCCTAAATGGTCTTCGCTATTGGGTAAAGAAATGTTTGCTGTTGATAGGAATACCCTTTGTTGACGGGTTTCCCGGCTTAAATAGTGGCACCACCTGACAAATGAGAAACAACGAGAATGGTAATGATAGGTTTTGATCATGGTGATGTAGTTGGCCCCCGCCGCGAGTTCGTGTGTTATTCCTGATTTGTGAAAATCGTGGAGGTGATCCCACGATTTAAGCCAGGGAAATCCGTCAACAAAGAATATTTCTCTCAACAACAAACACTTCTTTCCCCAATAGCGAACACCCTTTAGATATTTATACTTCTGTACTGCACGCGTCACATGATAACTCGCGACCTTAACCGTAAACGCCTCCGCCAGAGAACCGTCCCAGTAGCGTTGGACACCGTTTGTCAATCCACGCCACTACCACAGAAGATATTGCGGTAACTTTTCACTCACAGGAACTCAAATGGTGGACGGCGAATTAGCGGAAAAATTAAGAAGATGGCTCAACGGGGTGATCAGTGTGATATAGCTATAACATAATCCTTTCCTGTACGAAGTCATGAGAAACCATTTCTGTCATTTGGAAAAAATAATTCGAAAATTTTATTTTTGTTACATTTTACAGCCTGCTCTCTTCTGACGCCCACATAACCGAAATTTCGCCACC
>NW_016191473.1:0-3583 GCF_001687245.7 Rhagoletis zephyria | reverse complement strand
CCGACAATGTCGCGGCTAAAGTTAGAATCGTTTTCAAGTGACGCCATCTGGTACTCGCATATGTAGAATGTTCAAGCAAACTAGAGAGGGGCAAGTGTTGGAAGGTAGTCGTATAGGGTAGTATTTATCATTTATTAGAACCACTAGGAAGTTTGAAGAGATTAAAAAAAGAAGTGTATAAATATACGTTTCAATACATACATAGGTGTCGCAGATGCTCTTATCTAACAAACTGAAACCACAGGGTTTTCATATGAAGTGGTGAGGAACAACGATGAATTGTTAAGTGTGTAAATAAGTTGTACGTAACATTTTTGCCACATACAGAAATCTTTCCACAATTAAACAACACCAACAACTCAAATTATAGTTATATGCTCCACTTAAAAATTCTAAATCATTATTTGTTTGTAATAGAAAATACCGAAAATTAATTGCGAAATCCATTTTGTCACTCCAAGGTCCTTATGATTAATATTTTTTTTTCTGTTAAAATGCATGTACATATTTTAATAATTTGAAGCAAAAAGGAAATTAAATTATAATTGGTACACTTGAGTGCTTTTTGCTCGCGGCTTGCTGGATTTAAGGCCGAACAAAAGCCGCTTATCAGTAAGGGGTGTTAAAAATTCAGCGATTAATTGCTAAAATAAATGAAACTGAATTCATGATGCCTAAAGAGGTTGGTTGAACAAAAAAGACCATAAAATGTCTAACACTGCTGAATTTAAAGTCTTTAAGACACTTACACTTTGTGGTACGCGGAATGTACAAAGTCAGTATACATATTTACGTACATGGCAGTAGTCCTCATGGCAAGGATTAAAGTGAAAGCATGTAAAATTTAAGTGGAAGACATGTGCGAAGCGAAGATTGTGAAAATTTATTTAATCGGTGTATTAGCTCTACCTCGGTAAGAAATTTTGCGGAAAAGCAGTAAATCTTGAATCAACTTCCTGTTGCGATAAATTTGTGTTACGTATACGTTACACTACTTATTTGAAAGGAATACTCGTACAAATGGAGGGCTTATATTCAATACCATCTATCTGCAGTTATCACAAAAACTGCTTTGTGATGTTAGAATCCAGGAATCTCTTGAAGAGAAACAGAGTAGTCCGATCAAAAAAGAGTTCCATACCGTTTGTATGAAAAGTGGCTTTTTCCGACCTTACATTACGATTAACTGTTCTGTGAAACGACAGAATATTGGAAAATTGCAACAACTTCGTCACGGGCACAACACTTTCGTTAAGTCATATAAAATGGCAGTGACAAATATACCTTCTGGCGGCCAAAAAAACCATATTTCGAGCAGATAAATGTGTTCACTTAAAGACGTGAATATTTAGTTGGTGAAAGTGGGGTACCAAAATGCTTATACGAAAAACAAACTTTGTATTTGTCTCGCTTTTGGTGGCCAGTTCGTAAACAAACAGCGCAACTCGTGTTTTCGGCAATTTCTGTACACTTTCCGAAATTACTTTTCTAGCTTATCACATGCAGTCTTATCAAGAGTTTCAATTTCGTCCGAAATTGTTCCCCTTTTGCTTCCGTGCAATCAAAAGGGTCGAATTTGTTTTCAGTTGAAACACACGATAAGGCTGAACGCGTACGTATTAGTGTGAATGAATGAACTTTTTTTCGTCATCCCTTGTTTTGCCATCTTCATTGTCATTTTTCGTCCGAAATTTGACAAAGGATGACGGAAAATCGTTCCACAATACATCGTACTTCTACCCTTTCCGAAACACAAACAACCAAAAAGAAGTTGTGTAGGTTTATGTGGTAGGTGTGGGACCACGTGCAAAAGCATTGCAATTGTTTGATTTTCCACAATTCGCACATACATACATATATACAATACTAGAGTTCACTCTTTGATACGAAACTGTGTGCGTTTGAGCGAAAGTGCCATAACCCGCATTTGTTTACAGCAAACATATGGCAACGTTATGGCGTCGTTTAGCACAAACGCACAGGAAAGCTACAAAACAAACGCTAATTTTTGCCTTTCGAATTTTCGCATCAAAGAGTGAACTGCCTTAGTGTATTTGTATAGGTATTTACATCCAAATCTGAGTGTAGGTGGCATTTGCACATATGAGGGTGCACCCACATACATTGACAAATATATAAATAAGTGTTACATGCTTACAAACAAAGCCAAAGTAGCCATCCCAGACAACAAATACTAAAATATTTGTTTGCACATTTATTCGTTCGGGAATTTTCATATGCGAATGAATTTGTTACAAGTAAGTAGGCACTTTTATTGCACTTACAATTTACTCTGTGTGCTCATATTTACACACGTACATACATAAACATGTATTTAAGTTCATAAGGTAACTGTATGTTTCCCCGCATTTTTGCGTGCAGGATTGTGTGACGATTCACTTAAATTATTGCGTTGAAAATGTGTATTTATTTGATTAGGTTTTACTATTTTATTGTTTTGGATAAAAATGGAGAGAAGGAAAAAATGCCTCACACCATAAATTGCAAATTATTAGGGCGATTTTTGCGAATTTTGTGTTCATCTAATTTATTGGTGATTTAGGTAAGGGTAAGAGCTTTTAGAAAATTGTTCTATAATATTGTTTATCTTCTTTATTACAGATTTTAAACACATATTTTAAAGTACCGTTATTGAATGTACATTAGGGTAGTAAAAAGAACTGCCTAGAATTGTTCTATATAAGTAATAAAATCTTTTTCGTAGAAATGGTTTCGAATTTTTGAAAATCAATAATTTCCGAACTGAAAACTTTGCTTCTCCTCATGAGACTTCCACTAATAATAACCAATTGTATATTTAAGAATTTTTTAATACTAGCGATTTTATTCGTGTGAGGTTCTTGGGTGACCTACAAAAATAGTTATTTGGGTATTATTAACTCTCCTGAAGATAGCCTTTCGATCTAAAAATATTGATTTTCAAGAACGTTTTGCCAATTTCAATATAAAAAATTGTTTTTTGCGATATAAAATACATCGAAAGCTTTGAATCTAAATACATATATTCTGGATTTCAAAATTAAAAAAGGGTATATAGTTGTTTAGGCCGTCGCCCTAAATATTTTGTCCCTTTGTGCCACCCTAATGCTTAACATTAGTGTAATATACCACAGTTAACTTTCCAATATTACCTACCGCTAGCTATGTTAAAATTTCCCTTTTTGCCTAAAACCGTTCGGTAGGCTAACGCAATTGAAATAAAGGAACGGGTTACTTACTTACTTTTCGAGTGTCCTGCAGAGAAGAACGCATCCAGCCACCACATTTCATCGTTTTATTAAGAGGTAATCTGAAATATACTTGTATATTATTATTGAAGCAAATAAACTTAGTTGAAATCTGTATATCTAATACCAACTTTACCGTGTGTTCTCTTTATTACCAAATACATCGGTGCGAGCGAGAAACTGGACTATTGCCATAAATTCGCGGTCCGAGCAGAAACTGCGATTGTACTCTAGACTCGCCCGATGAACATGGTCCTCCGTCGCCGTGAGTTCATCTGATCTTATGTTCCGCCAGCAAAATAAACCAAGTTTCGAGCGACAACGCTAGTCGACTA
>NW_016191472.1:0-3583 GCF_001687245.7 Rhagoletis zephyria | reverse complement strand
AATAGAAAACAAAAGAATAAGCTGGGTTGAAATTACGCTGTTCAAGTTGCAAACTTTGAGGAAAGATTTTGAAAGTTGAACTCACTTAATTGGGATGCTCTAAATTCAATGGCATGCCCTGTTTTACCAGATTGGCTCCGGTTTTCGAGATAACGGTACTTGAAAATTTGATTAAATTTTAACTATTTTATAAATAACTCCCTCAATTTTGAAGTTATTTTACTAAAATTTTGCACATAACATTTTTTTAATATTACCTTAATTATTCCTTAAAATTATCGAAATNTTATAAATAACTCCCTCAATTTTGAAGTTATTTTACTAAAATTTTGCACATAACAGTTTTTGATATTACCTTAATTGTTCCTTAAAATTATCGAAATAGGTTAACATTAACATATAGCTCCAATACAACTGATTACTCAGATATGTGTTCTTGCGCAATAACTCTAACTTCATATCTGAATAATAAATTGTATGCGTGCTATATGTTAAATTGAACCTATACTAAATTTTAACCTGTTTAATTGAAGGAGTTATAACGCAAAACAACGTCTCAGATCAATCAGTTGTATGGGAGCTATATGTTTTAGTGAACCGATTTCGATGATTTGATGGAATAGTTAAGGTAATATTAAAAAACGGTTATGTGCAAAATTTTAGTAAAATATCTTCAAAACCCAGGGACTTTTTTTATAAAATAGTTAAAATTTAAGGAAAGTTTCAAGTACCGCTATCTCGAAAAGTGGAGCCAATAGGGTAAAACTTAGGACGCCATTGAATTCAGAAGGCTCCAATTAAGTAAGAGCAACTATCAGAACATTTGTCGAAAAAAAGTTGCTTTGATACCACTCTCGAAATATTCTGACTAAAAGAAGTAGCATCATTAAGAGTAGTAAATCAGGGTTTTTACACACTTCCTGAGATAAATTTTTTGAAGCATTTTACAGGTATATGTAATTTTATAAGGACTAGCAGTTATAGAAAGATTTAGATCGTTTCGACGTGTTTTCCAAATGTGGCTTTAATTAAAGTGTTTTTGGAATAAAAATTACGCTCAAGATCGCAGAATATTTTATCTTTAAAAGTTGGTTTATCCTGAAAGCACATCTCTTGCTCAGGTATGAAATTATTCGTAATTGTTTGTAGTATACAATACATACTTAAAAAGTTCTTAAACTTAAATGCTTCAAAAACTATACGCGATAAACCGAAAATTTTGAAAATTGTGAAATGTGGAATTACAGACTTTGAGTTACTTGCCATTTCGTTATTTTTTAATGCACACTTTTCTTACCTACTACATTTGAAGTGTACACATAATACTAATTGCACATACAATTTCAAATCAGTATAAGGTGTGCTTCAAAAGTTATGGCATAATTAATTTTTCACCTCTTAAAAATTACATAAAAAATTCACTTGTTTTCATTATTATTTTTTATTTAAACACCTATAATTCAAAAGTTATGCGGCAAATTGATCCAAATTTTTTTTGAGGCTTCAAGTATACGTCAATGAATTATATCCAAAAGCAACCAGCTTTATATAGTTTCCAACAGTGAAAATAAAGCTAAAAAACACCAAGGTTACCTGTTTTTTGGATTTGCATACATGCACAGTTTCGGTTGAAACCGAAATAAAGTCTAAATGTACAGTTTCCATATGCGCAATTTCGGTGCCCCATAGATAACAAGATCGAAAAATATAACGAAAATTCCGAAGTAGTCGCGAACATCTTGAAATAGTCCCGAGAATCCCGAAATAGTCTTGAAAATCCTGATTTTTTTAGTCCCGAGAATCCCGAAAATCTTGTTACCTTTATATTAATCTTTCTTCCTCTATCTTTCTCTTAACTTTTATCGGTATCCTCATCTTTTATCTCTATTTTTAGCTTTATGTTTATTATTTTCTTCATCTAGATTTATTACCCTGTATCTTTGCCTTATATATGTAAAGTGTTTAAATTTACATTAATCTTCATTCTTGCCTTTATCTTTACGCGACTTTGTTTTTGCTCTTGTTAAAGATCGACTATCCGGCTATTCGGTTAGTCGACTAGTCGATTAGCAAATTTTTGTCGGTTGAAAGAAGAATTCGACTAACCGTTCCCTTTCGACTAACCGCTCTCTATCGAGCAGTCTGAAAATCGACTAAGCGAAATTATTTGAATAGTGACAGTTTTAACCATTAAATGATTGTTATTAGCATGGTTGGGTTTTGTCATTAAAACAAACATATAAAACAATGTTTACTGCAAGAAAATAACTAGTCGAAAAATCGAAAATGAACGGAGAGTCGACTAATTGTGAGCGGTTAGTTGAAAAAGTCGAAAGGAAACGGTTATTCGATTAAGTGAATTAGATTATTTTTTGAATCAACTTTTGCTATTCGACTAATCGACTAACAAAAGCTCTAGTACGTACTCACCCTTTACTTTTATTCTTGTATTAGCCTTTATCTAATTCTTATTTATCTTATTCTTTAACAAAAGTAAAGAAAGTTTATATTCAAACTACTTTTCTACTTACAAAAAAAGGCAGGTTATACTTGTAGTGATTTGGTTACTTTTTTCCATTCGGCAGCTGCATTTTCCTTCATTATTCAAGATACAAAGTAAGAGTTTTACGCTTTGTACTACTTAGCCATCATGCGGAATGGACAACTGTTTCAAAACTGGTACCATCAACTGGCAGGTATACAGATAATCGTTCAAAGTTGCCACACAAAGGAAACTTCAATCATGCCTGAATTGCTGCGCGTTGCAAACGTATCTCAACGGACGACAAAATACAAAAGTGACAGCGCTAAGCAGGCCAGCATAGAAATGAGAAGCCGCAATTCTCGAAGAAAATGTATGGCGGTAAACTATCAGTAAAAAAGGGAAATGCAGAAAAACCACCTTAACAAGTGGAATTGTTGAAACAAAGTACGTGTTCCAAATAGGCAGTTGTTTTTGCTTTCTACTACTCTTTTTTTTTACTATTCATTGCCTTGCCTTGGTGACTGTCTGTCAAGCTGATTCAATCACGGATGTGCTATCTCCGCTGGCAAACACAGCCGATTGCTAATGGCCACACAATTGTTGCAGTCCTTTGAATACCACAAACGTACGTCAAGTGCTTCGCAAATCGAGGCAAATCGCTAAAAAAAAACACTATTTTTCATTCACATTTGCACACGTGCACCAACACATGCGCATATGTACTTTTGTGTGTTCAGGTGTGCATAAGTGGAAACGCACATCGGATGCGTCAAAGAAAACGCAATGATAAGTGTAAGCTGTTGTCTCAAGCAACAGCTGCATTAGTTAACTATGCACACTTACTTCCCGTCTTTCTTTGCTTTGCACATTTTTTTTTTCTTTTTCGCATGCATTTGTGTCTATTTTGCTCTAAATTTCAATTTCTAACTGAACAGCGGCGTGGAATACCGGCATTACAGTACGATGCCACTGCGGACTAGCTTTACATGACGTCTATTGATTTTTTTTCGCACAAAATTTCTGAAATCAGTTCGTTCAGTTCATTCACTAGTAGTACTATAAAAGGTAAATCAAAGATTTATTACAGAATAAAACGAC
>NW_016191468.1:0-3584 GCF_001687245.7 Rhagoletis zephyria | reverse complement strand
ATAAATGGGAACAAATATGAAATGTAAGTGTGTTTTATGAAATGAGAGTAAAAAATAAAATAAATAAATGTGAAATAAGCTTATTGGTTGTTAAATTAATTCATTAAAGAAATTATTTGATTTCCATAATATAATATATTTATATAAGTAATATTAATACAAATAATAACGTTTGAGGACGTGGCCTTGCCAAACATGGTAACACATGTGCGTATATGTGTACATTAGGGCGATCCTTAAAAATCAAATGAAAGAGTTTTTTCAGTCTCACCGCCTGAATCGATAATACCACGGTCACACTAATCACATATGTATAAATCTTGGTCCCGATTGGAGTCGGTTAAGACGTTTTCATAGAGTGATCTGAACTTTGCCCCCTGTGCGACGCGCCTTAACCTACTCCAAACGGGACCAAAATTAATATGTGATATCCTTGACTAAAGTAGTACCGATTTTTTGTAAGAGTTATATAAAATTGTCTTTTTGAAATCAAAGATTCAAAAATTAGCACGTTTACAATTTTTTTTCAGATTTTTTCGTCAACGGTTAATTTTGGTACTGAAAGAGTTAATTTTTCCACATTTTTTCTTGACTCTCTCGCTCTCTCTAGTTGCTCAACTTACCGGTGAACCAAAATTATGTCCAATTTCATGCGCCAATGTCACATGCGATACAGCCGGAGGAACATGTTTACCATAATTGAGTAGTGTCACAATGCCAGTGTTTAGGGACTTAAGAGAGCCGCGGTAGTGCTGAAGTAGAAAAAAATAAAAATGTTTTGAGGAAAATGATAAGTTTTTACAAGAGATTTCCTTTTATAAAAAAACGCTTCAAATAAATAGTTTTAGTTTAGTTTTAGTTTTATTAGACTTACTCCATTTTTCTCACAAACTCCACCGGCATTTTTTAGGTCACCAGTCCAAGCTAAGCCTAAGGTACCCATCTCAAAGTCTCGATATGTAAACATGTATGCCAGACAAAAAGCATCGTAATCTTCCTCTGTGAATAGAAAAATTAAATAACTCAAATTTATTGATTTTATTGGTTTACATATTTTTTATTTGTTTTAATTGCTCGTTATTTCGACTTCTGTGCAAAGCCATCTTCAGGCACTTTTGCATTTTAATCAGAGTATAGCCATTGCCTACACATGGCGAAAAAATGTCTAAAATACATCTGTTGATATAAAATGTTGATTCGACGGAATATTTTTAAGGAAAATTAAACGAATAATGTGCCTACGGCATTCAAAAAAATTATTTATTTGAAAAAATGTTTTGATACCTCTATTAAATTTTTTAAATTAGATCTTACCTGAAAATAGTTCCAGAAACTTTTCTACCCCATAATTGCCTGGAAATCGATAACTTGGATCCCTGATCGCATTCATATTGTGCACCTTGATACGCTTAATCATAAATGTTATATTGTCTGGCTTGCCATCATTGTTAAAATCTATATTTGAAAATAAATTACAAAAATGGCGAAATGATATTAATTACTTGTCACTGCCACTGTCTTTACTCACCCACCCTTTCCCTTGAACTCACCTGTATTCTTGTAGATCGAATTGGCACGCTGCACATGCCGCGTAATCGCTTCAATGCTGGCCTCATCGGAGCCCATTTTCTGAAAGAACGTATGATCGGCTTGTAGATATAGCATACAGGTGATTTTGCGATCGTACATCGAGCGGCCGCTATCGATGGAATTTGTCTCGTATGCGGCATCGCGTCCTCGTCCACTCAATAAATTTGTCATCAACATGCTGTTGAAGTGTGGACTCTGTGGATTTGGCACTAGCATTATATCTGGGTTATAATTGTTTACAATGATGTTGGGTTTCTTGGTGGCGCCATTTTTTGTTATAATTTCGACGTGCGTCTTGTGGCTGGGGCGATCATTGTTGTTATTGTTGTTGTTGTTGGTGAACATAGTCGACCAATTGGCGTTGAAAAAGTTGCTCGTATCGAAGCGATTGTTGTTGTTGTTGTTGTCATTGTAGTTGCCATTTGCACTACTGCTGCCATCATTTATGACAAAGTCGTAGGGGTACGAACGATTATTGCTATTGTTATTATTATTGTTGTTTTTATTATTGTAGGTGCTAACAATGATATTCTTGTGCTTTGCATAGGTTTTGCGTAAGCCATTGTTATTATTATTATTGCTATTATTGTTGTTGTAATTAGTGTTACTGTTGCTGTTGCTGTTGCCCGGATTATAACTGTTCACAATGATGTTGCGATTCTGTATGCCACCGCCAGTGGTGGACGAATTCGTGCCACTAATGTTATTGTTGTTGGCCGTGTTTATATTTCGCAGCAAATCGCCATATCTGTCGCTTGCATCTTGTTCGACNTTACTGCTGCCATCATTTATGACAAAGTCGTAGGGATACGAACGATTATTGCTATTGTTATTATTATTGTTGTTTTTATTATTGTAGGTGCTAACAATGATATTCTTGTGCTTTGCATAGGTTTTGCGTAAGCCATTGTTATTATTATTATTGCTATTATTGTTGTTGTAATTAGTGTTGCTGTTGCTGTTGCTGTTGCCCGGATTATAACTGTTCACAATGATGTTGCGATTCTGTATGCCACCGCCAGTGGTGGACGAATTCGTGCCACTAATGTTATTGTTGTTGGCCGTGTTTATATTTCGCAGCAAATCGCCATATCTGTCGCTTGCATCTTGTTCGACTGTAGCTGCATTACGCCACGTTGTTGTTGTTGTCGATTGCTGATACTTTTGCCGTTGCCGCTCCCTATTGTAGTTGTAGTCATCGTAGTTGTTATTGTTATTATTGTTAGTAGCCGTTTTCGTTGTAGTGATCTCTGCGGCATCGCGATTGTCTCTTTCTCGTTCCCCTTCCCCGTCTCGTTCTCGTTCTCGTTCTCGATTACGCGTACCCCCACCCGCGAATATGCTGAAATCATCATTATAAGGGACATCCAAGTCCAATGGCAGCGGCGGATTTTGATGGTCATCAGTGGATGTGGCCAACTGTAAAAATAGATACAAGTGGAAAGCATAAAAGTCGGAATGGTCAATCGATGAATGCCAATGGCACAAGTTGCGTGCCAAATGGACTTTCCATCAACAATGGGCNGTCAATCGATGAATGCCAATGGCACAAGTTGCGTGCCAAATGGACTTTCCGTCAACAATGGGCGCGCAATGGCATGCATTCGCATAATTGGTTCGGCTTTTGTGTTTGTAATTACCTCATCCGGCAGCCAACGTTTGTGCCGCTCCAGCAATTTTGGCACTTCCGCTTTGGCCGTGGCCGCTTTCCGTCGCTTCAAATCACTTAGCAGCATATCACGGCGCAATCGTTCGCTGGCACAATGTTCTGCCGCAGCAGTCTTGCGCATTTGCACATCGCTTACTTTGTAAATGACGCTGTGCACACCCGCTGCCCGCAATTCGCGGGAATAGCGTTGCGCAGGTTCTACATAATAGTGCTCATCGGCCGTTTCAATGGTGCCATCGAGCAGGTTATCGCTGGTAAGAATGGCGTGCACATGAGAATTTTCGTCACCTGAAATAGTAGAAATGATATAGAATTGAAAAAAAAA
>NW_016191467.1:0-3584 GCF_001687245.7 Rhagoletis zephyria | reverse complement strand
AGACTTTTTACTGAGTTAGTGATTTTTTTGAAACAGTGAAGTAGTCGCCTTTCGCCTTAATGCACTCTTGCCAGAGGTCTGGCAACTTCCAAATTCCACGGTAGAAGAAGTTCTCCTCGCCTACACCGTCAACTTCTTTAAGCCTAAAAAATGTTTCGGTGTGACGCTTGGCAGCTTCCTCGTTGGCAAACTTTGTCCCCTGTTGAGCATTGGCCATAGACAGAAAAAGGTGATAGTCAGAGGGGGCCAAATCGGGTGAGTACGGGGGATGGGGCAAAACCTCCCACCCCAACATATCAATCTTTTCTTTGGTCAACTTAGCTGTGTGCGGTCGGGCGTTGTCATGTTGCAGTATGACTTTGCCACCGCCTTCTAACAGCCAAGGCCTCTTTTCCTCTATGGCCATCTGCACTCGGTCAAGGGAGTCACAGTAACTAGCTGCTGTGATAGTGGTGTTTTTCGGCAAAAATTCAAAGTGAACAATGCCTCGTACGTCCCAGAAGACGCTTATCATGGTCTTCTTCACTCTAAACCCTTTTCTCGGAACTTCTCCCTCACTTCTGTTGCCCTTTTTTGAAAAGGTAAATCTCCTTTTAGGGGTGTCGTGGTAGATCCACTTTTCGTCACAAGTAATTACACGACTACAAATGAAAAGAAGTATTTTAGTCAATCAACCACCAAAAAAGTCTATGCTAGCCTATCCTTTTTTCAGTGCACAAATTTTGATAATGTAGTCAGAAAGCTGAAAGCTAATCAAAAAACCTTAGAGCGAATATCACAATTGGGAACAAACCCAGAACACTCTCCGGCCTCAATTTGACTTTAGCCACTGAGACATCAGTGCTTTTGATGCAGTGAAGTGCAACTTAGAAAGTTTACAAGATACGTACTTGAGAAAAGTTGGTTCTTCTCGAAACTTGGCAAGCAGCATTTCGCTGAACCGAACTCTTTTCACTTTTTGCTCTTCTTTGAGAAGATATGGAATCCACCTGTCAAGTTTCAGAGTGAATCCAAGAGATTTGAGTCGGCGGATCACTGTGCTTGTTGAAACGCTAAGCCTAACAGCTATCTCTTTTGATGTTGGAGCGGGAACCACGGCTACAGCTGTTAAAAACTCATCATCAGAAACTGCTTTTGGCTTTCCGCCGCTCTGTCTGTCTTCACAACTATGATCACCAGCTGTGAATCGATTCCACCAGAACTGCACAAACTTGGTCGAGTAGTGGACCTCACCAAAGGTACTCTGAAGCGACTTCAATGTCTCGTCTAAAGAGTGATTCTCTAAAAAAATCAAGATAAAGCATACTTTCAAATGCAACAATTGAGCANGCACTCACGAAGGAAATGGTGCAAAATAAATGCTCTTTTTATCATTGGCGGTGATTTGGCAATAACTTCGACTGGTGTTGTAGAAGAAGTAGCAACTGAACTCCCGATTTCTTCCTCATCTCTGTCGTCGTCTTCGCTCTCATCTTCAGTTTCATCATCATCATCATCATCTGAAGCAGAAACATGCTCAATTGTGGTTGTCAATGGAGGTGCCACAGCAGCAGAAACAGTGTTAATCTTAGAGTTAGGTGGAAGCTGATTATCTTCCGTTTCGAGTAAAGGGAAAAAAGGTCCTTTGTCTTCTTTAGAGAAGTCGTTGTTGTTGAAACGAGTTAACCATTTACCAACATTTTGTACTGTTGTTGCAAAAGTTGACCCATACAAGGTGACAAAGTCAGTGTGCACTACATGAGGACGAATTTTTGGGTTCTTTTCCCATCTGCGGCGGATGTACCGAACAAGGGAAGTTGATTTTGAAGACATTGTGAAAGAGCACTTCAACGTAAACAAACATGAACAGCAAGCAAGACAAAACGTGCTTCAAACATCCCTTATCACGCAGATTCACTCCTTCGCATTCTCTTTCTTATCACATTCTCTCCCGCTGCGAATACCATCTCTTTTAAGCTAACAGATTCCTATCGCAATTGATCAGTTTGTCACGCGCCTCTTTTATCACACTTTACTTTTGCAGTACTTCACAGCAAAGCACAAAAACTGTGCAGACACAAACGAGGTGAAACTCACTACAACAAACTCCAACAAACTTCAGTCCAGCTTTGTCAAAGTGTGGAAACTTTTGGTCATCGACTGGCATTAGTCTGTCAGTAGTGCACTTGGTTCAATTGGTGCCAACTGTCGGCACTTGTTTTACCGAATTCTGTTCAATGAGAATCAGCGGCAGTAATGTGAAAACGAGCACCTTTTTTGTTGCTTTTGCACAGGCAGTGTAAAAAACTCACAGTTCTTGTTGCACAAAGACAGCAGAAAAAGTAAACAGATTTTCTGCACAGCAACTGCCTGCTGCCGTTGCCTATGGCGCCCTCCGTCGGTGAATCAGGCAACCGCATAAAAAATAAAAATAAGAAAAATCAATTGCTTTTTGCTAATACTTCCAGCGATGATGGTCACCAGCAGCAGCATCAGCAGCAACAGCATTGGGCGGAGCGCTTCGAAATGCCGCTCTTTCTGCTGACGCAGTTCAACGTGCACTACCTCAGCTGGATCAAGTACCCGGAGCACCTGGTGGCGTACCTGGACCGCCTGAACCGCCTCAGCGAGCTGGTGGCTCAGCTGCCCGAGTTTAGCTGCAGCTCGTCGTCGGGAAAGAAGAAGAAGATGGAGCCAGCTGATGGAGGAGCCAAGCAGCAGCAGATGAAGTCCATTCACGACTGGCTGGTGACGCAATCGACGCTGGGCTGCTTCGCCTACCAGCGACAGTTGCTCCTTCGTCTGCCCACCGTTTTTGGCCGTACCCGCGGACTGCTGATGCGCGTGTCACTGCTCGAGAAGGAGGACAAGGACGGAGGAGGAGGCCAAGAAAGAACTGTGATGCCTATAGTTTTGCCCGATGCCACCGTGGCCACTGTCGAACAGGCTGGTCCGGCTACTGAACCTCAGGACGAGGAGGATGAGGAAAAAAGAGAAGAAGTAAGACTCAGCGGAGGCTCAGTTGTTGAAAATGAAGAAGAGGACGTTGGTCAGGTTGATTTCTTGGCCGCTGAAGAAGACGAAGAGGACGAGTCAACTGCTGAACCAAAGAAAACTGACTTGGCCGGGACGGAGATCTGCACCTGGGGCGACATTAAAATGTGCCCCGGTCAGCAGCAGCTCTTTAGTATTCCGGTAAGTTTATTTTTGATTACTAATACCGACGTGTCACTAATCTCTGGTTTACCATTTACTTTAGAAAGAAGTCAACCTCCAAACGCAGAAGCACATTTACCTGAAGCTGGTGGTGCTCGACACCGAATCACCACCCACTCCTGGCCGTCAGCCGCTCACCATTTACATCTCAGAGGCGGCGATCACCGGCTTCAGCGGCCTCTCTAAGCGCTTTCGCGTCGATATGAAGCACAAGAAGAAAAAGGAGGAGGAGAAAGAGGGTGATGGTGTTGAAGAGGAGGAAAATGTGGAAGACTTGGTGGTAAATTCGGTATGCGCAGAGGAAGAGGAAGAGGAACAAGAAAAGCAGGAGGTAATTGAAGAGACTGATGAGCTGGAGTTTGAGCTCTTGCTGAAGTGGCAGATCGAGT
>NW_016191465.1:0-3584 GCF_001687245.7 Rhagoletis zephyria | reverse complement strand
TTCTGCAGGATCGTCATTAGGTCAACTGCATTTCCAAAGATTTTTTCAAAATAAATAGCGATGAGGGATATTTCACCCACCGGTGTTAAACAAAAATTACAATCACCACAACGCTCAACACTAATATTGCCATTCACAACCACGTTTACTTTCAAAATTACAATTCAGAATTTCGTTTTGTACCAAATATGAATTGTAGGCATGCCCATTAACTTAAATGCAAACGGATTAATAATCAAACTGCTGGCAGAGATTTCAATATTCTGTACAAAAAGTATTTTTGATGTTGAAATTGTACTTAAAATCGGTAAATTGGACTTTTGTACTTTTTAAAACTAATCGTACTGAAAAAAGTACAAGTGTACTTAAAATATCAACACTGGTGCGAGTCCCAACAGAGGCAACATGTGAAAATGATACTATTTTTTTTGTGTGTCTTTTAAATATGAAAAAGCATCTGTGAATACATACTGACTTTGAAGTTGTTTAAGCCAAATGCATTTTAAAGTAGTTGAAAATACATGCAGGAAAAGGCAAATGACTGCTTCTTAGGACATCGCTATGTTAAATGAATGAGTTCTTTGCAGGTAAAATAGTGAGAATTTCAATTATTTATCATTGAAAATAAAGTAGTTTACTTTGAAACTAATTAAATCTCCTGCAGGGAGGAGACTCAAACTATACCTAAATACTGAATTTTATAAAAATTAATGCAAACGGAATTCGTTAAATGATGTTGTCTCTCTAGAATATCGTTTCGGACCACTGGCGCCCGTAGTCTCTGAGGAAGAACAAGTAATTTTTAAGAAAAAAAATTCCGACTTCAATTCTCATAAAAAAATATATACATATACATATACATATATATCATGATCCAATGATCGGATCTAAACCAGATTAGTATGGGACCACCTCTGAGATACTACCTTTCCGATGCAAAAAAAAAAGAATTATCGAAATCGGTTGGCGTGGTCCAAAGTTATGCGGTAACATACATAAACAAAATTCCGACGAACTGATAACCTCCTCCTTTTTTGGAAGTCGGTTAAAAACCACAAAAGGGGGCTGTAAAACGACGTAGTTCAGCGAAAGAAGTACGTTTATAATATTAATTAAACTTTGTATTTATAGCAATAAAATTGTATAGACACCTTTTTGTCGAGTGGCCTCTAAACAAAATCTTTAATATTTATGTACTAGGGATGGGTAAATTCGATATTCGAATTTTAGCTCCAAAATGGCGAATTTTTGAAATCGAACTTTGTGTTGCTAAAATTCGAATAAAATCGAATTTTTCTAGAAAAAATCGAATTTCATCTTTATTTCCAAAAAAAATCAACTCTTCAACTTTCTTCTTTCTGACTAAATTTGCCAACACTGCGTGTGGCACCCCATTTGTCTTAGGGATGCAAGTAAAAAAATACATGTTTTTCAATCTGATGCATCGGGACAAAAAATCTGTGCCAAAAAGGAACTGTTATTCCAAACTCAAATTTAAAAAATTTTTTGTAAAAAATTAGTTTTTTTGTTGATTTTTTATTTTAAATGTTTAGAGGCTTTTACGTTGGTGGCATGAAGCTTTTGCCTGAGAAGACCCCTAGTAAAATTTTCCGGAGAATAACTTTCTAGAATATATCAATCCTCTAACGACCTTCCAAATTTGCTTTTTGCGGGATTTCTTGAAGTAAAGGTCAAAATGACCCTTTTAGGCGGGAGCTAATGGGTTAAAATGTTCTACGAAAATATTTCCCACGAAATTTTATTACAGTGAAACCCGCTTAAGTACCCAGCCGGTTAAGTACCTAACCCGCTTAAGTAACCAACATTTTTGGGCACCGTGATTTTTTTAATGGAATCTGAAGAAAATCTCTATTTTAAGTACCTCCCCGCTTATATACCCAACCCGCCTAAGTACCCAAATTTTTCCTGTCCCATTTACCATTTTACTTACAATTTTACCCTTTTAAGGAAATTCCTTAAAATATTTACATATTTTGAAATTCAGTGGCAGCGCTACACACCTTCGGTAAAAAAATCTAAAAAATCAACGGTAATTTTTAGCTACTTCAAGCTTGCACATTATTACAATAAAATTGAATGGGCTATAAAACTGTATACTCAAAAAACACTTCTGAGAAAAAAGCGTGGAAATTTTGATGACTTTTTTTTGTAAGTGTTCTACAAAATCTTAAGCGTAGGTTTATATGGTATTAGTTAGGGAATGAACTGTATTTTAATTGATTGAAAAATCTTAAAAATTAATAAATAAACATAAGTGGCAAACAATATCATATGCTACGATCTTGGTTTTAAACTATGTATACTCCATTAAATGTTCATGTGTTATTCAAGTATTTACATATTTATGTAAGTTAACAAGAAGAATTACCACATCAATAAATATGTTCGCTTAAGTACCCGTATCGGGGTACTTAAGCGGGTTCTTTTAAGTACCCAACCCGCCTCAGTACCTCAAAAAGCTGAAAGCTGAAAGCGGGAGGTACTTAAGCGGGTTTTACTGTATATATGTCCTAACCTTTAATTTCGCTCAGACATTTATTTTAACTATTTTTTCGACTTTTTGGAAAACTATTTAGGCTGAGACATGAAAACTTTAGTAGGCCATGAAATAAAAATACGAGCTAACTTTTACAAATCTACCAAGTGTTTTACTGCTGGATGGGTATACTTTCAGAAAATGTTAACAAAGTCCGGGCTGGTTTCGGCTGTCCCACAGTGTAATTTGAGTTTAACTTTTTAGACAAGTGGCCGCTCTCTTCAAGTACCTCAAAAATATTTTATTTGTTGCATAGTATTTTAAGCACAACACTTCTTTAACTAAATTCGACTTTCCATACAGGTGGCATTCCTCCTAAATGTAATTAAAAAATAAAGTTTATTCAAAACCATTTCGGTTGATACCCATATTGGGGTACTTTTTTTAACTTATTAAATTATTTGATTTTGATTTTCTTACATATGGCACAAAACTAAAACCATATTACACATCTACAGGCAAGCCCTTTCATTTGACAGCTACCTCCTTTTTGAAAATCGAACGAACGATACAGATTTTACGACATGGTGTTAAATATTTAACGCAAACATCTCCGAACTCTCCGATTAAGAAGTTTCAATTAAAAAAAAAAATTGGAAAATTCGAAAAAATTTTAATCAAATCGAATTTGCACCACTAAAATTTCGAATCGAGTAATCGAATGCTTGGGCAATGTTCGAGATTCGGAAAAAAAATCGAATTTCAACACCCCACTACCTATCCCTATTATGTACTTACATAGGTACATACATATGTTCCCAATTACCAAAAATTAACGCAAAATATAGAAACTAAACCATGGTTTTTGATTATATTAAATGCGCACGTATATAGATATGTATTTATGTACAAATTTATATGTAAACACAACCAGTTTAACATCAANGCACCACTAAAATTTCGAATAATTTCGAGTAATCGAATGCTTGGGCAATGTTCGAGATTCGGAAAAAAAATCGAATTTCAACACCCCACTAACTATCCCTATTATGTACTTACATAGGTACATACATATGTTCCCAATTAC
>NW_016191464.1:0-3584 GCF_001687245.7 Rhagoletis zephyria | reverse complement strand
ATAAGTGAGTTAAAACTTGGATTGTGGGAAGTGAATGGAGTTTTATTCAGAAAGGGAGGCTGATTTAATGCCACTGGCCCAACGCGTCGTTGGGTAAACGGATGAATGCCCTGATGTGACGTTTGATTACCTGTAGGAGAATAGCAATCGAACTCAAATTGCTGGTATTTGCAATGGCTTTAGCGAATGTTTTTTTTAAATCTGATTGCACTTATTCTGTAAATGCACTACTACTACTTTTAGTTTTTAATTTGTACATATACAGTCCTATAAAAGAAAGTTCAATGTTTTTGAGCTGATTTTTATTTCAAAAAGTTTCTATAGTCAGTAAAGGAAATTTGAAAAAGTTCTATTAGCTTCTTTCTGATTTCTCTAATATACATGGGCTTGAAATGGAACTAGTGTGGCAATTTCGAAATAATATATAGCGCTACAGTAATCGATATACATATTTAGTTATCCATATCGGTTTGTATTATTAATCCTAATCGATATAAACATTTTTAATGATCTTTGATATTATTAGTGCTATGCATCCGGAGTTGAGGAAGCTACTTATTCTTGATTAGCGCTGCAGCCGCGTAAACGATTCTTGCCGAAGCTACTTATGTAAATACTGGTATTTGGCAAAAAACAATGTTCTTTTTTTCTCACCGCAAAATGTTCAATTTGTAAATGCATGCACATACATTAGGCTGGGTCGATTTTGTATGGGAGAAAAAACGTCTTTGATCTTTTTGTAATAGTGTTTTTACACATATTGTCTTAGGTCTAAACGAAAAATAACTGGTGGCAAAAGATTAAATTAAAGAACGACCATTTAATAATTCTGTAATTAAGTTCAAAATGTAAAAAAATGGTGTTGAATGAAGTTAGAAGCAGGGTTAAGTAAATTTCCGATGTTGGTTTCTAATACTTGCAATCCCAATTTAAATACATTCTTTGATTCTTCTGATTTATTTTTTAACATAAAGCCATTTTGTAGAATTATTTTAATATGAATATAAAAGCTTTGAAGGAAAACCGGCACAAAAAAAGTGGTGTGTGCTTTTAACCAGACTCATCTACCAACATTTATTTTGACCTGCTGAATTCGAATCTCAGGTCCGTCTGACTTACACCCTCAAAAATTTCGAGTACACTACGAAAATTGCTAATTTGTTGCACTAGTATTTTACAGCCTTGCAACAGCATACCCACATAAGATTCAAATTTTTACACTATTACAAAATATTATAGGACAATAAAAATGTCAACCCGCCCGAATACGAATCTACATATGTATGTCTGTTATTTTTCGCATGTATTTTAGTGTCCGTTCATTAAAATCTTACGGATTATTTCAGTTTTCCGATTTACCGTAAACTTAAATCTATTAAAGGAATTTTTTTTTGGTTGAAACAAATATTTGTATTGTTATGTGCATCACATACATATGTATGTACATATGTAAAGATATTTATTTTCGTACCTAAGGACTTGTACTTGGTGTCATTACAAAGGATTTGGCAACTCAAAGAAACCGAAGTCAATAAAGTGGTCAATACGAAAATAATATCGCAGATTAATTGCAAGCCTTTTAATGCCACAGTAACTCGGATATATGTAGAGTCAATTTTCATAGAACTAAACGACAAAAATGAGTAATAGTATGCGGAGAAAACTGCATTAGAAAATATGATGAATATTAAGGGCAAATGTAGTAAATTATAAAATCGCAATACTAATAATGGGCAATCAAACAAAAAGGACGGCAACCCTGCATAAAAAACAACGCAGATTTAGATTAAACTTAAATAAAATGAAACAATTAAAAACCTTGAATTCAAAAGAAAACCATTTTTGAAAGGATGTCATATGGATTTTCAATATAAGTTGAAATAGGTAGCTCGTTTTCCGTGAGGCGCAGCCCAAGGAATATAATATAATTTAAATTTTTTGGGTGCAACAGAAGTAAGAGATACCGCGATATAGAAGATAGCCCAAGATATTAGTGGCGGGAATTCCGCCTGTGCAATAGAAAGTTTGGCGCCAGGTCCAAAGAAACCCCCTCTCGTACTCTGCCCTCCGTCTTTGATCCGTTTGTGTACTAGTATACATATCTGGGATCTAGACCAGATAAACTATTTGATTAGATTTCTCTGTCTGGGATTGTAACCTTAACTTTCCTTCCAAAGCGGATTTCCTTTGGCACAGTGTCGTGTATTATTTCTAAGAGTCCTAACAGAATTTTGCAGCTTCAAATTTCTCGAAGCTGCTGCTGCTTGGACATAAATCGGGGGACGCCAACCTAAGAGCGACTCTAAAACCGCGGTTGGACACGTTCTCATTGCTTCTGTCAGCGACAGTAGAGCCATCGGTTGAAGTTTGTTCAGACGTGGAACGGCAGGCATAAGTTACAATTGGACGGACTATAGTTCAGGGTAGCCATTATATTAATTTGGAGTTATGACCCCATCTTCGACAGGTGTACATGGCTCTGGTGGCTTTACTAAGAGTTTTGCCTAGATGGGAATTACAATTTAGTCTCTTATGCAGGATAACCCCAAGATATTTGACTTCGTCAGAGTATTCAAGGCCTGTTTCATCAAGAGTAATTGGGCCAAGGTTCAGCTTATACCTTCTGTAAACGGTAGCAGAGCAGCCTTTTGCAAGTTTCTGTTGAGTCCCTCATTGGCACACCGGTTTGATACCACCCGCAGAGCTGCACCACGAGAGACCAGAAGAGGGGAGAAAGTGCACCCCCCTATGACACCCTCTTGTGGCACTGATATTCACGAAGCTGTTGCCTAGGGACGATTTAATATCACGATCGCGGAGTATAGTGTTGATCCACCCGGCAGAGGACAGATCTACTCCTCGTTGGACCAGTATCCTTGAGATAGATTCATAGGTGGTATTATCGAAAGCTGCTAGATGTCTGGGGAGGCACGCAAATCAATGTCCTTGATATCGAGTATCCGTTGGGTTACTGAAACACTGTAGGGGGGAATCTGTGGATTTCTCTTTGACGTACGCAAACTGAATGTTGTTTAATGGGTAGCATGTCTCAGCTTATCCCTAATATGTAGGTCTATCAGTTTTCGACCGTCTTTAAGATGAAGCTAGTTAAACTAATGGGGCTGTATGAATTAGGTGAGTCGGGGGCCTGTTGCCCAATTTAGGAATAAGTAAAACGGATACCTTTCCTCTATGTGTGCGGTATGTATTCCCACGAATAACTTGCCCTTAATAAACAGGCCAGCGGATTGATAATAACATCAATTGATCTCTGAATTAATGCCGGATATATGCCATTTCCGCTTACAGATTTGANCTAGATCACCCTCACCCGCTTCGCTGAGTGTATGAAATTTCTACGTGCTACATTGAGTAAAATTTATTTCAAGAAAACTCAATAAAAAAAAGGAGGTTTAAAATTTGTTTAGCCATCTTCAAAATAATTCCAAACTGCATAAAACTGTCTTTCTCACATCATACTTACTTACTTACTTTACATACTTTTTCTATTGACTTATCCCCTTAACTCAATTTGAACAGAGTGAAACTCCTTACATATAGTTTTGATACCCATATTTTAGTAA
>NW_016191463.1:0-3584 GCF_001687245.7 Rhagoletis zephyria | reverse complement strand
CCTCTAGTAGCTTCTGCTACTTCGCCCACTTTTTGCTGAGGGTTACATGGTGCATACTTTAAACATTTTATTTTCTATGTATTCGCACTACATTGTTTATTTTTATTTAATTGGGAATTTTAAGGTTTTTTCTACTCTTTTTATATCTTGGATCTCTTTGAGGGTTTACTTTTACTTTTTCCTTTCGTAGCATCTGCATTTTTTTGCTGGTGTTATCTTCTTTTGTTGTTGGTGCACAATAAGCGGCTCTTTTGCTTTGGTCTGTTGTTAGTTGGGGTTTTTTTTGAGCTCACAAGTAGCTTTCTACAGCGTACTTGTATTCATCGTTTGTTCTTAATTATCATTTTATTTTATTTTTCTTTTATTAGCTCCTATTTAGCGCTTAGGATTATATATTGTTTTTAGTTAAACAATTTTTTTCTTCGAGCAATTCATCTACGCTCTTTTTCTGTGACTTGAATAAAAAATATATTTTGTTTAAATATGCACTTTCAGATCGTCGATTACTTAATAAGACAATCTATATATAAATACGCACAGCCTGTTTCTTGGTAGCCAAAACTAGTCGTCACAATCACGGTGGGTTCAGTTAAGGGGTTAAGGGACACTCTTTAATCTTATTTTAAGTTCGGTGCAATTTTACCCACATTATTAGTTATAGGCTGATTTGCGGCTTGTAAACTATCTTTTTTGCATATATACGGGAAGAAACTACAGACAAAAATAGTCATTGAACACTGAAGTACTTTTGAAAAATCAAACTGAACAAGCTCTGCTCTCTATTCAGTCCCAATATGAATTCGAACCTGAAAAGCGTGATACAAATATTTAAAGGTAAAAACAAGGCATAACAAGGTAGATGTGATTTCGACATTTCTCTCTTTTGAACTGCGACTGTAATGTCAACTCTTAACCCTATACAATTCAAAATTTTAATTTTTTAATTTCATTTTTCAATTTCGAGCTGTGCGACTGATTTTAAATACATACATACAAAAATAAAATGAAAAGGAATTACGAGCGGTGCGCTCTGTGTGGCAAGAGCCAGGACAACAAACTTGCGCGTTATTTTAAACCTCCTAATTGTCAAGTGAAGCGACAACGGTGGGAAAATAGCTGCGGTGTTCCATTAGGAGACTATTCGCGTGTGTGCGAACACCATTTTAGGGCCAGTGACTTTATTTGTTGCCCATCACAGTCGAGTATTTCCAAGCGGACGCGTTTGTTCTTAGGTGCAGTACCTCTGCCATACAATTCCTCACTGTTTGGGTTATCTGAAGTGTCGGCCGTTCCTGAGGTGTCTGTGGGGACGAAGTTAGCTGTTGATGCACAGACCCAAACTGAGTAAGTCTGCCATAAACAAGCACGATCCACGAGTACATTAACACATACATATAAGCAAATGCTCCGCGAAAAAAGACAAAAACTTTCATTTCATAGATATTGAATTTTATCAAATATGGTACATGCATAACAAAGGGTTAATTTCTTTGTTTACGTTTTTTGACATTACAGTCAGGTATGAGAGAGCTCGACTGAATTGTCACTTCTACCTTGTTGAATATGCCTTGGGTAAAACCGCTCGCTCAATTCGTCGTCCATCATTTATTTTTGTGAAGTTTGTCTACTTTATAAAATTGAAATTTTCAGAGCGACTCAAATGCCAAATAAAAGTAAAACAAAAAACAAATAGATGAAAATATTCAAATTATCTTTTATTTGAGACTGAAATGGTGAATGTATTTGTGAGATTGAAAATTTGAAAACATTTTTGTTATGTTAGCAACCTTCAAAAATGTTCAGGCTGCCTCTTAGCGGTTTTACCCATGATACTTAAAAGAAGGTAGTTTCATTACTACTATTTTTTGATTATAAAGCAGATTTTTGACATTTCTCCAGATGTAAACATTAAGCACAGCTTTGCCACATTGAAATTTTTTGATAGGCGAGATTTTCTTTCAAATATTAGGGAGTAAAATTTACATACAAACAATAGTAAGATGATGTGTTCATAATCAAATTTGAACGCTTTTCTCAAGCATTTAGAAGATCCATCCAATAATATCGATGTGCAGAGATGAAGAAATAAAATAAAATCTAGTTTTGAAATATTTATTTATTAAAAGCTGTTATTCATTTTAGTTTAAACAAAATAAATAAGTTTACATAACAAAACTCTTTTTTTTGTTAAATAGTCCGAAGAAGATGTATTGCTAGATATTTCGTCATTAAAGCATAGTCCGAAACCAGGATTCGGAGAAGGGTGAATGGTCTCATTGCCTTCACAATGAAAGGAGTCACAATTCAGAATTCTCCGGAAGTGAAGTATCTATAAGTAACTCTGGATACAAAACTATCGTGGAAATCTAACGAGAAACACAAAACTTCTAAAGAATGGGCAGCATTTTGGCAATGTAAACTGGTCTTTGGTAAAACGTGGNTTGGATTTGTATGACCCATAATTAACTATGCGTTAGTGGTATGGTGGAGCAGATTCTCAATCAAGAGTGTGGGAAGCCTGCTTGCAAAAGTTCAAAGAACTACTGCTGTGAGCGGTACAAAAGATTTCTCTACAACACGTGGCGTTGCTCTTGATGCACTGCTGCACTTACCGTCACTTTGTGTCTTCATACGTGGGGAAGCCTTAAAGAACGCCTGCAGGCTAAAAAGAAACAGATGCTGTTATAACACTGAGTGGGGCCAGGCGGAAATTGCTAGCGGCAGAGATCTGAGCACTTGTGTCTTTTCAATGCCACAGGATAGTACGCCACCTTAACCTTTGTTGAAGAGATTCTATAGTGTTGAGTTCGCTGAGGCCGAATGCTGGTTTAATACCAGCGCTGAGCCCGGACTCACACATAATCGAATATTCCCTTATGGCTCCAAAACTGACTCTGGGTCAGGATCTGAGATCTTTATCGGAGTTAATGAGGATAAGATTAACTTTTCTCTTGGCAAGTATGCTGCGGTCTTCCATCTAGGCTGAGGTATTTTCAACCCTCAAGGATATGGACTACGTGGTGGAAAATAGGTGGAGCGGAAGGAGTTTACGTGACGGCTAAGCTGCACTTAACGCACTACTTTCTTCCAAACTCTGAGTGCAAGTTCAATCAGGAGTACCTCCTGTCGTCCATAACTATAATATTTATCATATCATGAATTTCAATTTTCGTTATTGCACATATCGAGGACAAATTTCCTTTTACTTTTGTAAATATTTTTTTGCCACAATAAGTTTTCACAAAAAACGACCTCAAGCTCATAAAAATTGTTGAATATAATTGTTATAAGGCCATAAAATAACAAAAAACAAATATTTTTTTTACAATAAATAAATGATTATTGAGGAATAGGTATGGCAGCACAAAATGTCACAATCTGCTTAATTGTCAGCAGTTAATATGGCGCCTGAAAAGTGACAATGAAACTACCTTTTTTTTGTATCATGGTTTTACCTTCAAATTTTTGTATCATGCTGAAAAGCAATACTCTAAAGTCGCAAGTTTTCCTTTGCTGACGCCTTTTATTCAGTTCCGTCCAAGGCACATTAAACAGGTAGTATCAGTAGAGCAAAAACAACATTT
>NW_016191462.1:0-3584 GCF_001687245.7 Rhagoletis zephyria | reverse complement strand
TAATGAAAAAGTTGTTTATTGAAACTACCTTCTTTTTTGTTCATGGTCGGTGCTAGAAGCTATCAAATCCCTTTTGTTGTTCGATTTCATGTTCTCAATGCGTTTTCATTTTTTGAGGCAGACGAACGCAATTTTTTAACATATATTGCGTGCCATGTCCCGCTTCTCAATATATATTAAATTTGCCTTGAATTGATTGTTATTTGATTTGCGAACTTGGCTGTCAACGTTTTCACATTCTATTTTATATTTATTTAGCAGAGTGGTTATTTTTACAATTATCACAAAAACAAAATAAATATTGTTGCTTTTGAGTTGATGATGGCGCACACAGGAGTAATTGCATAGTAAAAGCAGTCAAAATCATTTGTTGTGTTTTTCTGCTAAGTACTAAAAGAAAACACGGAACTTTATCATAATAAGCAGTTTTGTGAGAAAAAAAATAATTACACTTATCTAAGAAAAAGTAAAAAAAACTATCTTTTTTATAGATATTTCGGTAATTCTTACCTAATTAAAGTTCAGAGCTACAGGTTTTTAATTATTTCAGCATCGATTCTCCTTATAACTAGACTTTGAACATTTCTGCTAGAAAATCCTTTTTAAGGATCTTACACTTTGACTTTAAAAAGCAAGAGGAATAAGACGGTAGGGAGACGGTTTTACCACAAAAGCTTTTAACCAAGGATCCAAAGCATATCCCTAAAAAAATATTGACCAACAAGGCCGATAAGTAAACCAAATTATTCGTTTTGTAAATTGTTGCTAAAAATAAATTTCTAAAATAGCCCCATTTGAAATAATTGAAACGAATATAATATCGAAAGCAAATCAGAAACATATGATTTAAAATTAAAGTGCGCACTTCTTCCATTCATATCTAGTAGTTTTTCTTTGAATTGGTCCACAAAATCATAATAAAGAAAGAAAAAATTGCAGAAGTTTAAAGCACAGAAAAAAAATTGTTAAAATAACTATGTTTTCTTTGACGGTCATACATACGTCAATGATCAAATAGAAGTGGGAACTTGTATGTCATTGAGACAAAATTACTCCTTAATCTTAAAAAAAAAATGGGCAAAAATAGTGTTCTTCGAAAAACCTGAGGGGGATTTTGAATTTTTTTTTTACAAATGCGGTGGATTTTGCATGTTTTTTACGAAGAACACTTTTTTTGACCTATTTTTTTAAGGCGCAAGGAGTAATTTTGGCTCAATGCCAATATATTTCCGTGAAAGGGAAGTAAATTTTTTTTAAACCCATTTTGTTTCATATTAAAATGTTGCTTCTCTAAAAAGCGCTACGATTAATTCGCAGGGAGTGTTCAAAAAGCATACTGTGCGGCGAATAGTGGGGCAAAAAAGGTTGCTGTGGACAAATAAATTTTGGGAGCCCAAATATAAACTGATTTCATGTTTCTTTTTTTTAATTACAAGATAATTAAATTTCGCGTCAATCTATCTGTGGCGTGGTTTTCGATAGCTAATATCGTGAATAATAAAATAAGGAAAATCTAGTTTTAATAAGTACTATAATTTTCTATAGATACTGAATTATTTTGATTAGTTATATAAAGCAAACTTTATAGATAACACCGTGCGACAGTTAATTTTAAACACAAAAAGATCAACATATTCGCGAAACCATGAGCCAAATATTTTAAAACTGCGTTTTTAATTTTTCTCTCTGACGCGAAGACGTAGCGATTTCCTTAAAGTACTTAAAAATTGTAAAAAATCATTACTTTAAAAAATTACTCAAAAAATGCATATCCGTGCAATAAAGAAAAACAGTATGGGTTTAAATTAAAGAGAAAATTCTGGAGATTAACTTTTTTAATGTATAAGCAAGAGAAGGCATTGAAAATGAGCTTTAAAACGTTACACTTGAAGAACCCTGAAATTTTGAAACACTTATGTTTGAAAAAAAAAAAACAAAATTATGTTAAGGACCGAAAAGACGAGAAAATTTTATAAAAAAATTGAAAAAGGGGCATTTTTGAAACATATTCGTTATTGTAAGCCCAAATATATATTTTTTTAATTCTAGAGAACTTCCTCTTTCATTTGGTAGCTATTTTGTTATTCTAAATTGCACTGAATTTTGATTTCCATATACCCTTGTGCACAAGGGTATAGTAACTTTGTTCACATAGCGGTTGTTGTAACAGGAAAAACGAATCGAGATAGATATAGGCAAATGTATACATAAATGATCAGAATGAAAAGAGAAATCGATTAAGCGGTAACTGTCTGTACGTCCGTGTGTCTGTGCACACGATAACTCGAGTAAAAATTGCGACATCGTAACCAAATTTGGTACGTGCACTTCTTTCGGGCGTAGGACAGATGGTATTGAAATAACCACGCCTACCTCCCATATAACGGTAATTTTGAAAAATACGAAAACTGCGATATTTTAGTAACTACTGAAGGTTATTCACTCAAAATTTATATTTACAAAAAGTTTTAGACGAAAAATAAGAATATTATAAATTTTTTGAAAATGGGCGTAGCCACGCCCACTTGGTTACATGTGTATATCTCGGTAACCGCTGCACCAATTTCTTTCAAACTGGGCACAGTTGTTGGCTTTGTTACAACATACCAAATGGCCGAAAGGTTTTAAAATCGGACAATAACTACGCCCAGATCCCATATAACGGTAATTTAGAGAAATACAAAATTTTCGATAAATCAGTAAATATTGTAGCTAATTTATTCAAAATTTATGCTTGCAACAATGCTTAACCAAGAAATACGTTTATAATAAAATTTTGGAAAATGGGCGTGGCACCGCCCACTTATGATCACATATATGTATCTCGGTAACCGTTCTACCAATTTGCACAATAACCTCTTGAAAAGAAATCGCATTATTATGGAATTTCGAAAATAGGTGTGTCACCGCCCGCCTATGACTGTATATCCAATTAAGTCTAACTGAACATACCAGTGAATATGTGTAAAATAAGAGTAAAATAATCTGCTTTCTATGTAACGGTAGTTTTTGGAAAGGTGAAGGAACTGTATTTAATACGTCCGCCGGGTATTTAATGTTCGAAAAAGTCGTTTTATAAAAGATCTGAACTTCAGGGAGAAAAACTAAAATCCCAATTTTACTATATTTCGTCCATATTCTCCTGAAAATATTGATTGCCTCGTGTGTACAGAAGTTCATTTTGTTTTGCGCACGGCGTAGTATTACATGAAATTTAAAGTAATTGGAAGAATTGCAAAAGAATTAAAAAAGAGTATTTATTACCAATTACGAATAAAAAGTAATTATGCTAGGGGTTTTTTTAATTAGTGGATATTTTCGTTGTACTTGTACGTGAACTTGAACTTTCCAGTAGTGGTATACTCTTTATTAAATGATAATTTCCATGAAAAAAATTACAACAGTTTTTTATACTTACGCCTGTTTTCTGACAATTTCATACAATACATACATAAGTAGTAAATAGTTGCAAGTAAATCAATCAACTTAATTTTTTTTTTAACAGAGGAAATTATTGCATATGAAAGAACTTATATTTTTATTTATTTACTTACATATCTTTGTTCATATGGAATAGTAGCTTA
>NW_016191461.1:0-3584 GCF_001687245.7 Rhagoletis zephyria | reverse complement strand
TATGTAGCTAAAATTGCGGCTCCAGCTTATTTTGCATCGCTAAAAATCGCGCTTAAACAAAATACAATTAGTTATTACATAATCGAAACTTGAGCAGAGATTCCTATTTTACTGTCTTCTTAAAACACTTCATTTTCACTTGAGGTTTCATAATTGTCAAATTCTTCTCCGATATTTTTTATAATTGTTTAAACGACATATACCCACTTAAAAGTGTATCCCTTCATTGTCGTTAAAACACTTAAATTTGGGCCACGGAATTTTCTAGTGACAGGGAGGGCAGACTGCCAAAATTCGGATAAAATTTTAGCATATTTTAGCGATAGAAAAAGTTGGGATCCGGCTGCAGGCGGCTTAATAAGGAGTCCGATAAGCCCTATTGAGCATCTGTGCTAACCCTAACATAGAATCCTGCTTAATCTCGATCTATACATTATCTATTTGCATTTTAATCTCGATCTATATGTCCATCTCTAGCTCAATCTCTATAGCTATTTCCTATACCTACCGCTTTCCCTACTACTTCGACATCGATCTATTTTACTATCTCTGCCTCAATCCTTTGTTTAGCTCTTCTCTGTTTTGTCTCTAAATCCAAATCTATCTCACTCCATTTGTAAATATATCTCTATCTATACTTATACCCATCCATTTTTCTCGTTCTGTCTTTTCTTTTTCGCCTCCCTTATGTGTATCTCTGGTTTCATATTTATCATATAGCTGATTCTTTCTTTCGTCTTTAATATTATTCATCTCTTTACCTCAACTCAACCTTTACATATATCCCTTTATCGGCACCCCTATGTCTACAACTGAATATATTTCTTAATTCCTATCGCTTTCTCTTTCTATTGTATTGTATCTGTATTCACCGTTCTTTCTCTGTCTCTATCATTCCCCATATCCATTACATTTTTCTCTCCTGTTGTTTTTAAAAAACCATTCTAATAAATTTAGAATATAAGACATGAAAAGGGCAAGAAGCAACAATGCGGATAGGGATAGTCTTCTTAAAATATAAGTACACATTTCCTCGTTCAAAATTCCAAGAAATTTTCCTTGATATAAGAATTATGCCCATAAAATTTATAAAACTTTCTTTGATATTGAGTTTCAAGTCCGCATTGCAGATTAAGCGCTACTACGAATGGTTTCAGCTACAGTCACAGGCGAAAACTGTTACTTCTTAAAATATTAAGGGGTTAAATGTCTCTCCTACTTTGAGGTTAAGATGCTGGCAAGGTGGACGAACCTTTTACATTATTTAAAGTGAAAGTTATGGTCAAAACTAAATTCACCGTTGAGCTATCAGGAAAACCGTTAGCAATTCATCGAATCTACATTGGAATAGAGTTCCTGCTGTGTCTTGTAATGTCAATGTAATGTCGAAGCACGCTTCGTCTAATTTCCGGTCTCCACTAGTTAAAAATCAAACATTTCGCCTCTACTGCAATTGAATCGCTTAGAGGCAGGTATTTTTCTACGAGGTTCTTCAGAAATTTATTACATAATCTAAACGCATCTGAGACTATATCCTAAATTCCCAACATTATAAGATGCTAACTAACTTTCATCAAAAATTCATTTCCTCTTTCCACATAAAGAAAATAATACAACCCACCACTTCATTCATTGCAGCAGCAACAACAACGCGAAAATGCTTAGCTACAAATATTGGAATCATTTTATATTACGAAAGACGCAATAATAAAAAAAATCCGTTTTCAGAAATATTTCCTTCCTTCCCTCCTATTTACTAAGTGAAATATGTAGCAGCGGGCCACATCTGATATTCAAATGTAACTGTGAGAATTCTCAGCGGTGACAGCAACAGTCGTAACTGAGGTGGCATAAATAAAAACGTCATGTTACAATTTTATCATAAGCATAGCAGCAGCACAACAACAACAGCCGCAAAATACAACAACTAGTTGGGCAAAACGCAACACGCAAATCAGCGATGACAAACTGAAATATGAACAGAATAATATCACTGGATCACAAATTTTAATTTATTTTTCGTTCTCCAGACGCCTTATCCAACTTCTGTGTAGAATTGCTCGGTGAATCCGAAATTCGGGTTATTTTTTTTCAATTCATTATTTCGTATTTATCCATCGTTTTCTTCATCAGTAACTTGATTTTTTTTTTTTTGTAAAAGAGCAGGCAGGTTCAAATGCAAAAATTTGGTAAAGAAACTGTTATTTTTTAAAATTTTCTTCTGTTAAAGTTTGATTTTTCATCATTTTTTCATTAAATAATAAAAAAAAAATGCTGGAATGATTAATTAATTTTTCAGAAACTATAAGCTGTATCGGAAAGTGATGTATCGGAAGTGATGTATGGAGAATTTCATTGGATTTCATTTGCCGTATTTTATACAAGATTTTTAAATTGGTTCGTAAGATATACTACGTGATTAATAGGAACCAATTTTTGCTTTAAGCTGAATAACGGTAAATTGCAAATATCTCGAAAACGTATCCATAGAAAAAAAATTAATTCGATTTTCAGAATCACCGAGTAATTCTACATAGAAGTTGGATAGTGGCATCCACAGAACATTTTTGCTCTAAACCAGTGTATTNCAAGAGAGACACGCTTTTGCGTGAGCTGGCAGCTGGCAGTTGGGCGAACGCGACATGAAGTTATTATTTGTGGGGGTTGCGCAAATGAAAAGGAATAACAGCGGAAGCAAAGCATACGAATATTTAAAATAGAATTAACAATAATAACAACAACAGCCAGTGGCATTCCTTATTTTATAGGCAACAAGAAAGAGTCCCACTGCGTTTCGAACGGCAAACATAACTCCTCCCCAAAGCTTGCGATGTTATTAATGAATTGTATTGTTGTTGTTGTTGTTTCGTAGTCCCAGCGGTGAAATAGCGTTTTTAAACCTTGCCGAACACAACAGACCCTTCTGGTAGGAAAAGCACAGTTTATAGAAATACCAATGGTTAGATATAGCGAAATATAACAAACCAACAAGTGAAGTAAAGGCAACACAAGGCTGTGAAAAAAATTTTTCAGAGGATTTTTGTGAACAGTACTCGTAGTTGTAATCGTAGACGTATTCACTTTCGTAATCGAAGTCTAACTGGGCAATATTGGCTAAGAAAGTAAAAAGTATTTCGTAAGAGAAATGAAATACAGATTTAATTTGCTTTCAATATAAAAGTTTTTTTTTGTATAAAAGTATTTTTTTTTTAATTTGTAAGTTTTATTTTCTTTTTATTTTTAGATGTTATTATTTAACAAGTATTTTTTAAGCAAAACACAAAACCGACTTCAATTCTCATATAATAATTTGAGATTATCGTTAATGATCCAATGGCCGGTCCAAATTAGTATGAAATCACCTGTGAGGTAACACCTTTCCTTAAAAAAAAAAAGAATTATAGGTATCGGTTAACGTGGTCCACAGTTATGCGGTAACATACATAAAAAAAATATATTCGGACGAATTGATAGCCTTTCGCCTTTTTGTGAAGTCGGTTAAAAATTAAGAAAATTTTTTAATTTCACTTAGTGTTTAGGAATTATTTTTCTCCTTTTTAAAGTAAATTCTTTCTTCTTATAGT
>NW_016191459.1:0-3584 GCF_001687245.7 Rhagoletis zephyria | reverse complement strand
GGGCAGGGCAAATTTTCTTAGCCTTTCGAACTTTGTGACCTGGCAATTTTAAAGTTTTTATTAGGGAAACTTTTTGTTTTGCTCGGTTGATAGCGGGTACTCGTATTGTGATTTATTATGATTAGCCGATATTGTGCTGAAGTTGTATAGCTTGTATAGCTGGGCGCGGGAATCTTTTAAAATTTTTGTTTTCGGCAGGATGAGTGATTCAAATAAACTTCACAAATTCTCACCTCCTTGATAATTTATCAGAAAACAGTCTGAATATAAAAAGTTTAAAAATTAATGAGAAATCGGATCTTGGATTAGAGATTAAAAGTCTCTCAATATTTGTGATTTGAAATCATTCAATTAAAGCGCAGATATAGAACGGGTCTGCGATCCGATTGTAACGGTTATCTGCATCCTGTCTTTGATTTACTGAGCGTTGGTGTAAACACCAGAAGTCGTGAGCTACTTGAACCAAATAGCTAAAACAGAGTACCGGCGAACGGCGGGTCACCAAAGCGAAATTCGTGCTGTCAAAATTAGAACACCCGCAAGCGTATGAAATTGAACAAGTAAACAAGTTAAAAGTATTTTTGTGTTGTTGCTCACTTCCAAAACTCGTATGGCCTAATTTAAAAAAAAATAAAACACATTTAAAGGACTTTATGATAGGAGTTTTTCAAACAAATTTTTGATTTATAAAGCATTCTTAATTTTTTATAAACAAGGGTATTAATTAATATATTTAGAAAATAGGTAGAGTATTGACTTTCTCCTGGAAATCTAATTATAACAAGAGTCAACATATTTCGTACTTTCTTTAAAGGTGCACTAATTTAATAACTACCTTTTCTTATAAATTTCACTGAGTTAATTTTTTTAAATAGATTTAGATAGGTTAAACCTCCTTTGTTTAGCACAAGCATTAGCGCACACAAGGGGTGGGTTTTGGGGTTCAAACCCCCCCTAAAGCTAATAACCTCAAATACAATCTGTATCTTAAAGCTAAGAATCCAGCTCTCAAGGAAATTATAAGAAATATTTATTATAATTTCTGTTGCTTGAAAAAGCGCTTTGCTTTTGCTGTAAATTTTCATGAGGGAATAAATATACGAGCATTTTTTTTCTTGAGAGCTGCAAACTGATTTAAGAAATTTTGGTAGAAGAAAATTTCTTTTCCATTTCTCGTCCGTCGTTTTATATGAATTTTTCGTTTTTCTTGAGAGTTCAGTTAATTTTTCGGTATTTGAAATATTAAAAAAATTTAGCAATCGTGAAAAATCACCATCTCTATCGAAAATCGAAAAAATGAACATAGAAGTGCAAAAATTCATAGAATCAATAAATTTATTTTTACTGACTCTTTTTTACAATTTTTTATTAGGTACTTTTGAAAGTTGAGCGCATCTTGAGTTTATAGAACTTTTTATTAAGCAAGTAGTTTTTAAGGAAAGAACACAACCGACTTCAATTCTCATATTCAAATTTAGGGGTACCGTTAATTTCTTCATGATCTAATCATCGGATCTCTAAAACAAATTACGGGACGAACTTTGAGGTAATATCTTTCCAATAAAAAAAGGATTATTGAAATCGGTTCACGTGGTCAAAAGTTATGTATTCCGGCGTATTGATAACCTCCTCTTTTTTTGAAGTCGGTTAAAAGTGTTTGAGTTCTGTTAATCTTATGTAAATAAAGTGCAGTTTATGAATTTTAAAACGTTTATTTATTTATTACATACTGTACATAAAACTTGCATAAATGTATTTTAAAGAGGGTATTATCTGAAGCAAATTTTCAGTATTTTCCGGTGATATATCTTCAGGAATATAAAATCCCCCCCTAAAATATATTCCTGGGTGCGCCCCTGAGCACAAGTATTATAATATTTCACTTATTTTATTAATTTAAATAAATAACATTATTCATACAGTTGGCAACGTGCCATGAAATTTTAAATTGGCAGTAAACTTTCCCAAACTTCTTTAGTTTGATAGCCCACTGCAATAATTAGTTCATTTTATTAATTAAATTAAGTTAAAAATTTCAAACCTTACACAAAAATTTTTTCAAATTTAAGCCTTCTTTCTTTCTATCTTTCTTTTGACATCCATATTGCAATATTTAACTTATCTCATCAATTTAACTAAACTATAAATTTCAAACAGGTGGCAACTCTTCAATTTTGTTCTTCTATATTTTAATGTTTGACCTCAAGCAAAATACCAGAGCAAAATGCATTCGATTCCATGCATTAGTTTTCGAGTGATGCCCGTACAAACACACGGACAGACGGACAACATTTCTAAAAAATGTTGATTTGACTACTGTTGCTCTAATAAAGACCACCCATATTAATGGCGATGCAAAAACTTTCCCTACATACGTGGACTTCTGCACTTGGAACCATACTCGGCAGCGTTTTTTATCGAATAAATTTTGGAGCTGAAGTAATTAAGTAAAACATAGAGGATATATGTACTTATATAGGGTGCATCTGTACTGGTTGTATGTTTATACTGTGCTAAGTATAAGCTAAATTTTCTGTTGCCTTAAATAAATCAGCAAATCGAATTCTATTTGCTAGCGGCTTGTTGTATATATTTACATACGTATGCATGTATGTATAACAAAATGTTTACGTTAACTTCGCAGAAAAATAGAATCAATGCCAACTGCAGGCGCTAATTGATTCCTGGAAGCACAGCAATGAATCAGCAGATCAACCCAATTAAATATATCTGTGTAAATAAATTTGTTAAAACAATTTTTTTTGTAATTCCACTATCTACTCGCAAGTAAGAACAACTTTATATTTTTTTCATTATTTATATGCATGCTTTATTTTTTCAACCATAACTAATGGCGACTTTCACGCATCGTTAGCCTACTTCAAATTATATATCGCTAGCTTAGAGTGAAAAGTTGCTAAGTCGCCTTTTTTGAAAAATCATATATTGATAAAGAACGCAAGGGAAATTAAAAATGCATCGTGTCGAAAATTATTAAGGTACTCGTTTTATTATGTTTTTTCGTTTATATTTAATGAAAGGAAAATTTGCTAAGTCAAAAAGCAGCATCGAAAATCCGAAAAGGCAAAAATAGTACGATATCTTTTAAAAATGAAGAATCCTTTTAATTCTTACGGAGCTTTGCTTTGCTAACACACAAGAGAATAATGGCTCTGAGAAGTTCTTCCACTCCTGTAAAAGTTTTAAAAGCGGACTTAGTAACTTTTCACACTAAGCTAGCAATATACTTACTTTAAATTTTAAATAAAATATAATTCAATATTGTTACATTGACAGAAAAAAAAAATGTCAATCGATAAATAATATTTTTATTTGAGGCGAAAGTGCCTCAATTGCTCTTTAAACAACAAATTGCTTGGCACTTCTGATAAAAATTTGTTAAAAATAATCTCTCACTATAAATCATTATTACCGACGAATTCTTTTGTGCCGCGAATTGGGAAGCAAGAAAAAAAAACATTCACTTTTTTACGCGTTTTACCATTTTCACTATTGAAAACCACCTGTCTGCCTATCGTATGTATATATAACTAAATAAAATAAAGAAAAAAAGCATTCACTCA
>NW_016191458.1:0-3585 GCF_001687245.7 Rhagoletis zephyria | reverse complement strand
ATGTACTAGACTTGTTTGGTTTCGTCTAAGAGGACTAAAATATTTACACCCATTTACTGTCAAAGAAATTCGTATCTCGAAATTCCCTAATTTGTTTTTAAATATTAACAATATTCTAACGCTGCTAGCAACATGATCAAATAAGGATGCTTCAAAAATCTCAGAATCCGTCAATAAGTGGTTTATTTAAACCACATTCTCTTTTATCAAGGTTTATAGTTACTTTCAAAATTGTTATATAACTTATGCAATCTGTATGATTCACTTTGAAATTCTATGTTCATTCGATTGACAATATCCAAAATACAACTAAATAATACATTTTTATTGGTGCGGAGTCAATTTTTTTCGGCAATAGTTCGCGCTTGGTTCACACAGTCATCGAAACAAAATATGAAAAATAATTGCACCGCGCTCTACTGGAACAGTAAACGATCAACAGCTTGCTTCAGCGATAGACAGCAAACGTTTGACAAGTTATTGATTTTTAACATCAACGAAGTTTTGAAACTCCGCAAATTCAACCCCCTTTTAGCACTATGTGCAAAGAAATTGTAAACATCTCTGGTAAGTTTTTCAACTTCTACGGGAATTTTTTACACGATGGGAAAATTATTAAAATTTAAAAAGATGTGTCCCTCCAAAATTCAGCGAAAAACGTATCACTTTTGATCCACTTGGATCATAACGGTCACACTGGTTGTGTTATGTTCTTTTGTGTTGTACTGTTTTGTATTGTATTGTGTTCCGTTGTGTTGTGTGGTATGTTGTTGTGTTGTATTGTTTTGTATTGTATTGAGTTGTGTTGTGCTGTGTGGTCTGGTGTTGTTTTGTATTGTTTTGTGTTGTGATGTGTTGTGTTGTTGAACGTATTTCAATCCAATTCACTTCAATTAACTAAACTAAACTCAACTCGGCTCGGCTCAGCCCCCTCAACTCCCCTTAATTTGAAGGTTTGAATTTCAACCGCTGGGCGAACCCTAGTGTCATTAATTGTTTGCAAGCGTAACCTGCAATGGCCAACCTTCGAGTATACTTCTGCCTTGAATACCCTTCTTATAAAATCGTTCGGAGCCAGCCTTAAGAATGTAAATGTCTCCATTTTTGTCACAACAACAGAACTCATGCCTCAAGTTTGAGGAGAAGCTCGGCCAAAAACTTATATAAATATTTTAGCACTAAACATTTATTTGTTTGCTTATTTTAAAGGATATGACAATCTTCTGGTTAAAAATTTTTAGTACAAAAATATAATCCCTTATATAACAAATAGTACTAGTAGAGAATGATAATGACAGATTGCACTCACATTCACTCACTTCACATCCTTAACTAATCCAAATAACACTACATATTTTGTGCTTGCAATTTGTAACCAATCGAGTGGAACCAAGAGTGGTTGTTAAATTTTCAAAAACAAACCATCACATTTTTAAAACCAGAGCTGTGTAAGTTTGAAATCATTTTCAATTTCAAATCAAAATTTTTTTTCTATTCAGTTTTCATTACTTATTCTTCGCTTAAGATTGAGGTTTATAATTTTTTAATTTTCCATTCACTCAAAGCAGTTATAAATTCACATATCAACATATTCATCGCAAGATTGAAAAAACAAATGCCAAATCAAAAAAGGTTCCAAACCGAATGAGTATTGTAAAGGCTGCAATCTTTTATGTGTGTGCATTCTTTAATTCAGTACCAATCATTAGTTCAAAGACACCACCCTGGTAAACAACTTTTTGATAAAAAGGCAGATTTTTGACAGTTGCTCAATTGTAAAAATTCGAAGCGGTGTTACCCAATTTAAGTTTTTTGGTAGAGCGGATTATATATCATAAATTTAGGCTTATATATAAAACAGTTTAATTAACATTTACCTTTTAAAAATAGTTCATATCTTATATTAAAAATGTTTAAATTTTACATAAAATTTTATAAATACTTCGCAAAAACTTTACATTTCGGTTAATACAATTTCAGTGAACATATTTAAAAAATATTTAGTGTCTTTATGCCATCTGATTATTTCACAATGTTACTAGCCAGGACTATTACAGTTTTCATATCGGTTGCGACTGTTTCTGATATAATTTGAACACTGAAATCACAAATTTGTATGTGTAATTTAATGCATATTTAGGGGATTCACAATTCGTGTTAGACGTCGTAATGTCTTAAACGCTNGTTCAATATAAAGTAACGGTTAAAAGCGATTTGAAAGATTCGTTGGGTATAATAAGAGCCAATAATATATTTCCTACTAGTTTAAAACATTTTCGTTATGCTAAGAAACGCCTAAAGAAGTATTAGGTGTTATTTTACGTTTAAAAATTTTAAGATTAACACATTACGACACTTAACACCTCTTGTAAATCTTCCATATGTGCTTGACCATTAAACTATATCGTTGTTTATTTGGGTAAAATTAAAATATATTTCACTGTTCAATATTGGGGTTGGTGTGAAGTATGCAAATGAAAACAACAATTATCAACTTATTGAGCATTAGCCTCATTTATTTAAAAAAACACAAAAGATATTTTGCTTGGTAAAATTTCGATTCTAATACCATGTCCCCACCAAAAAGTCAACCATCTCAAATCGAACTTAACCACCTCACTAACTATTGCTGTCCACACTGCGGTTTAAGGTTTATAAAACAGTACAAATGTAAAGAACAGTGTTCGGACTTCCAAAAATCGATTCAGGACTAAATTCCCGCAAAAATCGGACCAAAAACAAAATTTCCGTACTAGATTGAATTTTTGTTTCTGACATTAATTGTTTGACTAAAATATTTTCTATTCCTGCAAAATAAGTACGCGAGGCAATGTAAGGATATTTTTTACAATTTAGGTAATTTTTAGCATTTTCTATATAGTAGAACGTATCTAACACTTAATTTTTAAAAAAGCAAACCCTTTCTACTTTATATAAATATCATTTTACATATATTTTTTAACAACTTAAGTAAAGTTCTGCATCCGCCAATTTGTACAGCCATACATCAAAAAATAACGAAGTTACTTTATTGGCTCATTGCTATGAAAAAGTTACTTTTTAACAGAGATTTGGCTAACTTTCAATTTTTTTACTGAAACCGGTGGTGAACACTCAAAAAACGGCCCCAAGAGGCGCATAACATGAATGAAAAAACGGAATAGATTTGAAGTCAAGCGGAGTAGAGGACTTGATTTCAAATTTTTTTAAAAACCGGAGTAAATCTAATCTGATTTTAGCTGAGTCCAAACACTAGTAGGGAACGAGTTCTTTACATTTTAACGCTAATGACCCACAGATGGCGGGAAAACACAGGGTTGTATCAGACTCTCGACGTGGTTTCGAGTTGGTTAGATTTTACCCATCTCAGTGAAATGGTTAAGTGCTGTCATTTTTATATGGCGAAACTACGCTAAATCAAGTGGGTTATCGGGATAACCAACTCAGTAGCCATAACTACGTGGTTAGCTCCGGTGGGGACATGGTATAAGAATAAAATGTTTTTAAGCAAACGAAAAATTAATAATAAAATTTGAAGGATTTTAGATACTGCGTATTAGGGCGGGTCGATTTAAAAATCGCTCA